>NC_080169.1:6372911-6455411 GCF_950295315.1 Erinaceus europaeus
CAGCCTTTGGGTTTGTTTTTTGTTTGTTTGTTTGTTTGTTTAGTATTTATTTATTCCCTTTTGTTGCCCTTGTTTTATTGTTGTAGTTATTATTGATGCTGCCATTGGTGGATAGGACAGAGAGAAATGGAGAGAGGAGGGGAAGACAGAGAGGGGGAGACACCTGCAGACCTGCTTCACCACTTATGAAGAGACTCCCCTGCAGGTGGGGAGCCAGGGGCTCAAACCGGGATCCTTCTGCCAATCCTTGTGCTTTGTGCCACATGTGCTTAACCTGCTGCGCTACCACCTGACCCCCAGGCTTTGGTTTTGAGTATGTGGGCATGAGTACATAATGCATGCAACTATCACTTAAAAGATGATGCTTATTGTTAAGGACAGTGTCCAAGGACACTATTTATTATTTATTTATTTTCTGATGGGGAAATATTACTGCAAAATAGCTTGACTTTGGAACCAGCTGACCTGAAGTTCCAACTCTACCGCTTATTGCTAATAAGAATTGGATAGTTGATCTAAATGTCCTGATCCATAAAATCGGTTCATAGAATTGGCGTATCACACCAAAGTAAAAGACTCTGCGGTGGGGGGGCAGGTGGGTGGGGAGAATACAGGTCCAAGAAGGATGACAAAGGACCTAGTGGGGGTTGTATTGTTATATGGGAAACTGGGGTATGCTATGCATGTACAAACTATTGTATTTACTGTTGAATGTAAAACATTAATTCCCCAATAAAGAAATAAAAAAGAAAAATAAATAAATATAAAAAAATAGTATATTCTCAGCAAGAACTGAGTGATAATTGAACGAGATAGTGTGAACTAAGAGCTTTATATATTGTATGACACATAATAGATGCTGGATAGTTAGTCTTTCAATGAACGTGTAAAGGGGAAATCATACCCAGCATGGAGACTTGTCCGTAGTCAATGACTTTGATGAATTAGAACATTTTTAAGGTTCTTTTTTTTCCATTTCCATTATCAATTTACTCAGGAAATGTTGTTCTTGTCGTAGAGTACATTTCCACTATCTTCTTTTTTTTCCACTATCTTCTTGAGATAGGTCTGAACTGTCACCTCATTCCACCATAAGGACTTCGGTTTCCAACATCCCCTCAGTAGCCCTACTAACATTCTAGTTGCAGAATCTGCTACAACTGATAACAGTCCATTAAAGATTCACCTTGTAGAGCAAAGAACAGATTATTCAAATAATTCAACTATGTGAACTTCTAAACTACTGAAGTGGAGTTACCTTTAATATTTATCTACAAGAAAAAAAATTACAAACACTTGCTTCTCTTTTATGGGATTTTTCTTCACATGGCAACAAAAATGAGATTAAATTTATAATTTTCTTGCTGTGCCTGCTTTATCTTAGTTGGCATGATCTCTGACACCATAAAATTTATAGCCAATAAATTTTAGTTTCATGTACATTTTTATTAACAATAAAGTTTAAATACACTCAGAAAATGGACATGATGTAAAATCATTTGGCTAATTTCAGGAATATTATGGGGCCAGGTGTTGATGCACCTGCCTGACACCTAGGTTTAATTCCTGCTCCCCACCTGCAAGGCGGTACTTTGTGAGCGGTGAAGCAGGTCTGCAAGTGTCTATCTTTCTTTCTCCTTCTCTGTCTCCCTTCCTTTCTCAATTTCTCTCTTGTCTTGTCAAAACAAAATAGAGAGAGAAGGGGGAAAAAAAGATAAAAATAGCTTCCGGGAGTGGTGGATTCATTGTGCTGGCACCCAGCCTCAGAGATAACCCTGATGACAAGTTCAAAACAAAGAAAGAAAGAAATATAAGTTGACATGCATAGTAAAATACAAAATAGTTATATTTATTTTCTTAAAAAATAATAAGAAAGGATATAACTCATAGGTTCAAGAAATAGTTCAGCTAGTAGAGCAAGTGTCTCACTCTGAGTGAGACCCCCACGTTTGAGGCTGTGATGTGTCTCTTTTTCTCTCTGTCTCACTTTCTAGTGAAAATAAGGACAGTAACACCCTAAAATTGATTGGGGATGAAAGGTCTCAGTAAATACTAACCTAATAGCATCTTTTCTCCCTTTCACTAAGCTTTACATTTAAAAACAAAACAAAACAAAACAATGTACTTCTCTAATAACTTGTTCTTACTTATTATCCCATTCTCCTATCATAGATAGAGGACTTGATGGAGACTTTTCCCCCAAGCCCACTGTATTTCTTCCTTCAATTCATGAACTAAACCAACATAAGGCTGGAACATATCTTTGCCTTCTTGAGAAATTCTTCCCAGATGTTATCAAAGTAGATTGGAAAGAAAAGAACAGCAACAAGATCCTGACATCCCAACAGGGAAATACCGTGAAGACTGGCGACTCATACATGAAATTCAGCTGGCTGACGGCGACTGAAAAGTCAGGGTATCAAGAACACAAGTGTGTTGTCAGGCACGAGTTTAATGAAGGAAAAGCTGATCAAGAGATTCTTTTCCCTTCGATAAAGAAAGGTATGTGTAGGGCCCGGGAAACAGCAGTAGCCATGCAAATGCTTTTCATGTCTGAGTTTCCAGGGTCCGTTGTACATATGTTAAGTGTAAGTTGAATGTGACCACTAGGCTTAAGTACACTGTTAGATTTTTACTTTTTTACAGAGAGAGAAAAAATAAAAAGTGTAGACTCAGTTGTGACACTTATCATCAAGGAAAGATGTTGAAGTTCATAAAGTGTCTACATTTTACTTAGTTCTGTGTTTTCGTGTTTTTTATTTTTGGTGACTGTGAGAGAGAATGAAAGAGACAACGTCACCAAAGCTTCCATCAATGCTGTAAGGGCTGGGATTGAACCTGGGTCACGCACGTGGCAAAGCAGTACATTATTCGCATGAGCTATTTTGTAGCTCCCCACTTAATTTTTTTTTTTTTTGAAAGGTGTTGCTGGGGATTGAACCTGGAATCTTGGAGCCTCAGGCATGAAAATTGTTTGTATAGCCATTATACTATCTCCTCCAGTGCCCCCCCCTACTTAATTCTTTTTTTTATTAGTGATTTAATAATGACTAACAAGATTATAAGATAACAGGGATACAATTCCATACAACTCCCACCACCAGAGTACTGTCCAATTCACACCATTGGAAGCTTCCCTATTCTTTATCCTCTGAGAATATGGACTAAAATTCTTTATGGGGTGCAGAAGGTAGAAGGTCTGGCTTCTGTAATTGCTTTTCCACTGAACATGGATGTTGGTAGGTGGATCCATACTCTCAGCCTGTTTCTATCTTTCCATAGTGGGGTTAGGGCTCTGGGGAGATGAGACTTCAGGACACATTGGTGGGGTTGTCTGCCCAGGAAAATCAGGATGGAATCCTAGTAGTAAGACAAATTGTTTAATAAGAAGGAACGTTCCTTCACACGTGTCTCATGGGTTTCTCATGGCCATAAAGTTAATGAAGGCACTTTAGTTAATATTATTTTACAGCTAATTTCTATTCTTGAAAGTCTTTGTTGTTTTTGATAAAAACTAAAGATATAACAAAGAAACACAAGTCTGTGAAGTAAGGCTGAATTGAGCTAAAACTGCTCTAAGTTTTTAGCCACCCATTAGGACACACACACAGATTTTGTCATTATTGTTCTTACCTCAATCAATGCATGGTCATAAGAGATGTTGATTCATCTTTTAATGAACAATGTCTCTGGAAGGAAAAGAAAGATTTCTCAAGACTCTTAAAGCGAGCTATTAAAACAAACAGACAACAACAACAATAAAAGCTAGCTATTGAGACCGTACTAACTGTTGAACAATTTCATTCTTGGGATTCATCCAGAGCCTTTGCCTCAAAACCATTTTTAGAGAACAGCCTTTAAAAAGGGACAATCAACTGCCTATGGTTGTTTAATGGGACCATGTAAATGTAGACACAAGGGTATGCAGTAGGAAAAGATAAAGCAAAACAACTATGGCGATCATCCCATTCAACAGTCAACTGTATTTTCAAAACATCTTGTAACGTTTGAAACTTTGTTCTTTCACTTTCCATTTTGCATTTTTAACACTTTTTACATTGACGATAAACTCAACTCTCACTTGAGGTCTCATCTATCCAAAGAACTATAACTATGTCTTCATATAACTTTCTATCCCTGGAAACAATGACACTGGAATCATGAAGTGTAACAAAAACTATTTGATAGGAATAGTTACTGGACCTACAAGAGAAAATATTATCCACAGTGGTGAATTCTGTGGTTCCTCTTATAGTTGATGTTTACATAAGTATGGATTAATTTTCAAAATTACATTTTATGTGGGCCAGGTTAGGCGCACAGAGTGTGAAGCGCAAAGACCAGTGCAAGGATCCGGGTTCCAGCCCTTCAGCTGCCCACCTGCAGGGAGATCACTTCACAGGCGGTGAAGCAGGTCTGCAGGTATCTATCTTTCTCTTCATCACTCTCGTCTTCCCCTCCTCTCTCAATTTCTGTCCTATCCAACAATGGAGCAAAGATGGCCGCCAGGAGCAGTGGATTCATTCTGCAGGCACAGAGCCCCAGTGATAACCCTGGAGGGAAAAACAAACAAAAAAACATTTTATATGCACTATCTCACTACATCCTCTCAAGATTTTGAATTCTGGCTCTGTCAGTCCCTGTGTTTTATGGATAAACATGTCATCTTCACCAAACTTACTTTCCCATTTGCATCACAAAGTCCTCCAAAACACAACACTAAGTTGCTGGTAATTCAAGTCAGGTAGTACATGTGGATAATTTAAGTGTGTGGGGAGATATTATTCAGTCGATAATATTATCCACTTTAATATTGTTTCATCTACAAGGGTCACACTCCAGAATCAAACATGCATTAGCAGGAGTCATAATGACTTGGGGAAAATAAAAATGGTTTTCTTTATTTGAGGAGGTAAGAAGTTTTCAAAGAACAGACTCTTTGAAATATATAAAATTAGCTGAAGATTCTATAAATGGACAAATTTATTTTGGTAGCAGCCTTTGTTGCCAAATTGTACGAGGTTTGTGTTAAAGACTGTAAAAAATTCTTTCATTTTTTTTTTTCCTAGTCAAGGAGTATTTTTCAAACATCGCCCATGTGAAGCGTGTGAGAGGACCACACACTGGTCCTGAGTACACCACTCCAGTTGTTGAATTTGGTAAGTTTCTGTAGATGTTTGCCTTTATATGATGTTAACGGGTAATTCTTCCTCTGATGAATTTAACTTTCAAAATTTCCATGTTTAATAAAGACGACCAGATTCCACTGACTAGACGGAGTCTTCTTAAACTAAATTAAAATCAATGGCTTTTTTTTTTTTTTTTTTTGTCATTTCCAAGGCTTCATTTCAGAGGCTAACTTTTCAGATAAAGAGAGAAGGAAAGAAACCAAGGCAATGAAGTCTCCTTCACTATAGTAGAGTTTGGGCTCAAAACTGTATTGCATATATGCCAAAGCAGTACAGTATCTAAATGAGCTATTTTGCTGACCATCGGTGATGCTTTGAATGAATTTGTAGTTTCCAAGGAATCGTGTTAGCACTGTAGATGCTGGTTTTGATATGAGATGGCTATAAATTTGAGTGTGTTGGGTTGGGTGGTGGTGTACCTGGTTGAGCACACCTGTTACAATGTGCAAGGTCCCAGGTTCGAGCCCCAGGTCCTCACCTACAGGGGGAAGCTTTGCAAGTGGCGAAGCAATGCTGCAGGTGTCTCTCTGTCTCTCTCCCTTTCTTTCTCTTGTTTAAAATTATCTTTATTAACTTATTGGATAGATAGTCAGAAATGGAGAGGAGGGGGAGAGAGAGAGGGAGAGAGACAGAGAGACACCTGCAGAACTACTTCTCCACTCACGAAGCTTTCCCCCTGCAGATGGAGACTGGGGGTCTCAAACTGGATCCCTTGCATTGTAACATGTGGACTCAACCAAGTGCACCACCACCCAGCCCCTCTCTATCCCTTTCTATCACCCCTTTCCCTCTTAGTTTCTAGCTTTCTCTATCCAATAAAATTAATAAGGTTAATTTAAAAGTATTTTAAAGAACATATTTATTAAAAAATAATAACAAATACATTTGAGAGTACTCAGAATTATTTCAGCAATGGACTTCATTTGTGTTATGTTTTGAGATGTCAACAGGATGGTTTTTAAAGTCATTGGGCTTTGTCAGATGCTAGGAACATGTATTCACACTCACTGAAAGTTTCTTTCACAGAAGACATTGTTTTACATTGTAGATGTATTTTCATGTTAAGTGTTCATAATACTCTTATTTGGTGGTGCAATATTTTCCCAATTTTACTGGTAAAACAATGGACTAAAATTAATGCTTTGTTTGTTTGCTTTGCGCCATGTCAAACAGCCAGATTTGGGACTTTCAGCCAGATAATCTGATCAAGAGTTCATACACCTACAGAGTTACTTATTGTTCCATGAAAATATAATCACAAATCAGGAAATGCCAAAGCTAAGAGCCTGAGAGTCAATCGACAGGTCTGAGTGATGAATTAGACGATGGCTCTTGGAATACCAGTAGCTGAACTTTAACTGTGATTTTTATGAGCATGGTTAAATTATGTTTTTGGAGCAATTTTTTTTTTTTTGCCATTTTCTAGTTATCAATCAATACTAGACTCCTTTTTTCCCTTTATTTAAGAAAGGATTAATTAACGAAACCTCTTTTTTATTATTTAAGAAAGTATTAATTAACAAAACCATAGGGTAGGAGGGGTACAATTCCACACAATTCCCACCACCTAATCTCCATATCCCACCCCCTCCCCTGATAGCTTTCCCATTCTCTATCCCTCTGGGAGCATGGACCCAGGGTCATTGTGGGTTGTAGAAGGTGGTAGGTCTGGCTTCTGTAATTGCTTCCCCCCTGAACATGGGTGTTGACTGGTCAGTCCATACTCCCAGTCTGCCACTCTCTTTCCCTAGTAGGGTGGGTCTCTGGGGAAGCTGAGCTCCAGGACACATTGGTGGGGTCTTCAGTCCAGGAAAGCCTGGCCGGCATCCTGATGACATCTGGAACCTGGTGACTGAAAAGAGAGTTAACATACGAAGCCAAACAAATTGTTGAGCAATCATGGACCCAAAGCTCGGAATAGTGGAGAGAAAGTGTTAAGGAGGTACTCACTGCAAACTCTAGTGTACTTCTGCTTTCAGGTATATATTTTGCAGTAGTTTATGGATACGTGTGAACATATGCTCTCTCTCACAGGTTTTGGGACTTTGTTAGAAAGTGAACCACCTGAGATGGAATTAGAGTATACTATGAGAGGAAAGGTCTCACCCGAGTAATGAAGCTGAAGGGTTGTCATTCCACACGTTAAGTCTCTGGACACAGTCTGAAGTGAAGCATGTTGAGGTGGCAATTATTGTGTTGTTTAGGTTGTGATCGGCAGATGCAATATTATTTGATATGGATTGGGAGAGGCATACGGGAAAGTGGGCCTTATCCAAGGGTTCCAGGACTGGGGGAAGTAGAGGCTCTATAGTGGAGATGTGAGGTTCCTGCTGCCTTAGGGTTTCAAAAGACAATCGATAGTTAATGTTATCATCACATTATTTGGTAATTGGGTTAACTTTGAAAAGTCCTTTTGTTAGGGTTTTATACAGTACCCAGTATCTTGTATATAGCTGTGCTATTGGTTGCTTCTAATCTACTTGGTGTAGGCTTTTGAGAGAGTCTGCATATCAATTACAGAGCCTCTATATTGAAAGATTCAGTTTGTGTTTTGAAAAACTTCGAGACATACAATTAATTTTCCCCCTCTCATATTAATTAACTAGTGATTTATATGACTACATTTTACTAGGAGTGTACATAAACACCATTCCCACCACCAAAAGACTGTGGCCCATCCCTCCCACCCACTCCCACCCCCCACTGGCTCAGGAAGCTTCATGTCTACCCCTCACCTCAGGGTTATTACTTTGGTACCCTATTTACAATTTGGTCAGGTCCTGCTTTTAGTTTCCCTTTCAGATCTTCTTACTCAACTTCTATTGATGAGTGGGATCATCCCATACTCATCTTTATCTTTCTGACTTAGCTGACCTAACATAATTCCTTCTAGCTCTGTCCAAGATGGGTCAGAGAAGGTGGGTTCATTGTTCTTGATAGCTGCATAGTATTCCATTGTGTATATATACCACAGCTTTCTCAGCCACTCATCTGGTGTTGGGCACCTGGGTTGCTTCCAGGTTTTAGCTATTATGAATTGTGCTGCTATGAACATAGGAGTACACACCTCTTTTTGGTGGGGTGTTATGGAGTCCTTGGGGTATAACCCCAGGAGAGGAATTACTGGATCATATGGAAGGTCCATGTCTAGCCTTGTGAGAGTTTTCTAGACTGCTCTCCACAGAGGCTGGACCAATTTACATTCCCACCAGCAATGCAAAAGGGTTCCTCTGTCCCCACAGCCTCTCCAGCATTTGTTGCTGCTGTCCTTTTTGATGTATGCCATTCTTACAGGAGTGAGGTGGTATCTTAGTGTTGTCTTCATTTGCATTTCTCTGACAATCAGTGACCTAGAGCAGTTTTTCATATGTTTGTTAGCCTTTTGGATCTCCTCTGTAGTGAATGTTTTGTTCATATCCTCTGCCCATTTTTGGATGGGGTCATTTGCTTTTTTGGTGCTAAGTTTGCTGAGCTCTTTATATATTTTGGTGATTAGTTTCTTGTCTGATGTATGGCATGTGAAGATCTTCTCCCATTCTGTGAGGGGTCTCTCTGTTTGTTTAATAGTTTCTTTGGATGTGCAGAAGCTTTTCAATTTGATGTAGTCCCATTGCTTTGTTTCTGCTTTAGTCTTCCTTTCAATTGGGTTTGATTCATCAAAATGTCTTTGAGGTGTAGGTGGGAAACTGTTTTACCAATGTTTTCCTCTAAGTATTTGATTGTTTCTGGTCTGACATCCAGGTCTTTGATCCATTGGGAGTTGATTTTTGTTTCTGGTGAGATAAAGTGGTTCAATTTCATTCTTCTGCATGTTACAACCCAGTTTTCCCAGAACCATTTATTGAAGAGAGCCTCCTTCTTCCATTTAATCCTTTGGGCCCCCTTATCAAAGATTAGATTTCCATAGGTGTGGGGATTTATTTCTGGGCTTTCAATTCTATTCCACTGGTCTGTGTGCCTATTTTTGTTCCAGTACCATGCTGTTTTGATGATGATGGCTTTATCATATAGTTTAAGGTCTGGGAGTGTGATGCCTCCATTTCTGTTTCTTTTCCTCAAGATGGTTTTGGCAATTCTAGGTGTTTTCAGGTTCCAGATAAATGATTGTAGTGTTTGTTCTATTCTCTTAAAGAAGCTTCGTGGAACTTTGATGAGTATTGCATTAAATTTGTATATGGCTCTGGGGAGAATATTCATTTTGATGTTATTTATTCTTCCAATCCATGAGCATGGGATATCTTTCCATTTCTTGGTATCAGTTTCTGTTTCCTTGAGTAGCGACTCATAGTTTTCAGTATACAAGTCTTTCACTTCTTTAGTCAACTTTATTCCTAGGTATTTAATTGATTTTGCTGAAACAGTAAAGGGGAGTGATTTCTGGATGTCTTCTTCTTCAGATTTAGTGTTTGCATAAAGAAATGCCACTGATTTTTGTACATTGATTTTGTAGCCTGATACCTTGCTATATTGCCTAATAACTTCCAGTAGTTTTCTGCTGGATTCTTTAGGTTTTTCTATGTATACTATCATATCATCTGCAAATAGGACTAGACAAGGATGGCTGAAATAGACAGTTATGCAAATCTACTATCCACTGTATATTCTAAGGGTAGCTAAAGGAGGAAGGGAAGTTGAGCAGAGATACTCGCAGTGAGTATCTGAATTCTGAGTCAGAATTCTTCCCCAAAATAATTCCCAAAAGTGTATCAGTGATTCACTGAAAGCACACTGTTTTGTGGTGTGAGGGTTGGGGCCTGTGGCTTAGGAAGCTGTAGGATTAAGGAAGAAAGGATGACAAGAATGAGAAAAAGAAAAAAAATGAAGAGAGAGAGAAAAAAGAAAAAGATAAGAAAAAGAACAGTCATAAAAGAGCGGTGAAAGGAAAGAGTTATTTATTTATTTATTTAAATTATTTAATTAGCTATGTGGGGTGGGGTGGGGGGGGTTGGCTACTTAGAAAGAAAAAAGGCCAGAGGTTTCAGAAGGGTATAGACTTAGAATGAATGATACTCCCTGGTGGGACAGGAATCTTGGTAAAGAAAGAAGCTCAGCAGGGGAGCCTGCTAGGAGCTGGTCCCCAGGGACTGGTTATGGGGGGGGGGAGGTATGCTTTGGAATTAATAATTTAAAAGAAAAAAAAATTCCCTTTTTTTCTACTCTATTTTTTAACCCAAATTAAGTTATAGTCACCTCCTTGGTGTCACCACTAGGACCCCTTATTGATTGGCCTACTAAAGGCAGAAAATCGTACCGTTTCCAGAAGATGTGGTCAGAGCTCAAGCCACTAGCAGCCTCTCAGTCCACCATCTTCCGGGAACCTCAGTACTAGACTCTTTAAGAGATAGAAATACCTTTTTGTAGAATGTCTAGCTATGAAGAACTTATGTATTGGTGGCACACCTAGAGATCTTGTTTCTATTTCCAGTGACTTTGGAACATCAATGAAGGGTAGAAAATTATGGCAACATCACTTTGAAATTAACTTCCCAAATATGTTTTGTTTGTTGTTTTTTGGTCCTGGTGGGACTTCATTGCTCAGACCCACTTTTGCAGATAGAACGAGACAGGGAACGGGAATGAAAGTGCTAACACATACAGCTCTGAAATTTGCTTCAGGATCTTGCAAGCAAAACAAAGCAGATACACTATGTAGATGAATTAATTAGCAGGCCTCAGATCCAATTTTAATGGCTCTGCAATTCGACTCCCTGAAGGTAAATCAGAAAGAAGTTACACAGGAAGAGATTTGGCTTGTGTTGCATTTTGTGGCCTGCCTGTCCTTTTATCATTGCTGACTGTTATTTATGGACATATGATTCAAAGCATACTACATATTGTAACATTGCCATAAGGTTATTAAGTGATCTGTAGCCTACTAAAGCTTTAGGTAATACTAATCCAATAAATTGGCCCAGTAATAGATTACCTGCCTTGATTTGATTTCTACCAAAGGAGAGATAGACACAACATGTTTAGAACTCCATAGAAAGTGGAGCAAACTTTATACTCTGTGCCTGTTTTTCTCTCTCTTTCGCTCTCTCAAAACATTTAAAAACTTGTTCCAGGAAAGTGGTTTAGTGAATTCAATCTCCACCACATCAGAATGTCAGTAGTTGTCCTGTAAATCATATTACTTTGCTAATAAAATTATTTAGGGGAGAAAGCTACTAATCACAAATAATTTTTCCTTTCAAATTATGTAAACTGGAGGACTGGGCAGTGGTGCACCTGGTTAAAAACACAGAGTACTAGTGGAAGGACCAAGGACCTGGATTTGAGCCCCTGCTCCCCGCCTGCATCAGAAACACTTCACCATGGGGGTATAGCTCAGTGGTAGAGCCTTTAACTTCAGAAACACTTTACCAGAAGCAGGTCTGCAGGTGTCTTTCTTTCTTTATCTATCTACTCCTCCTCTCTCAACTGCTCTGTGTCCTATCAAATGAAATAAAATAGAAATTTTATAAAAGCAGGGGTCGGGCAGTAGCCCAGCAGGTTAAGCGCACTAGGCATGAAGTGCACAAGGTGGGAAGCACAAGGACTGGCTTAAGGATCCTGGTGCGAGCCCCTGGCTCCCCACCTGCAGGGGGGTGTCTCTTCACAAGCAGTGAAGCAGGTCTGCAGGTGTCTATCTTACTCTCCCCCTCTTCCCTTCCCCTCCTATTTACTTTCCTCTCCTCTCTTCATTTCTCTGTCCTATACAACAACAATGACATCAATGACCAAAATAATAATAATCACAACAATGATTTTAAAAAGGAGGGGGGTAACTAAAAGGAGGAAAAAATGGCCTCCAGGAGTAGTGGATTCATGATGCAGGCACCAAGCCCTGGCAATAACCCTGGAGGCAAAAATAAATAAATAAATAGAAATTTTAAAAAAGGAAACAATAGTCACCAAGAGTCATGAATTCGTAGTGTCCGCACTGAGCACCAGTGATAACCCTGGAGGTAAATAAATAAGTAAAATATATAAATAATTAGACAGGGGAAAATATTTGGCAGTGCCTACCACTTCACAACTCCTGGTGACTATTTTTTCTTTCTATTTCATAAAGGATGAGAAAACACACACACACACACACAGAGGTAGAGAGGAGACATCTGCAGCTCTGCTTCACTGCTCATGAAACATCAGGGGAGAAAGGGCTTGAACCAAGGCCTTGCGCAAGGTAAAGCGTTTGCTCTAGTGGGTAAGCCACTACCTGGCCAACACAACCACACTTTTTTATATTGTTAAATGTATTAGAGTAACTTGGCAAAGATTATTAATTAATCTTTTTTTTTTTTTTAACCTGTAAGCTGTATTTGAAGTTAATGATGGTGGTGGTTGGGAAAATGACTTGTAGTAAATGTTTACTTGTGAGTTTGGGTGGTGCAGAATGATCGCTGCATATAAGATATCAATAACATCATGTGTCCTATTCTTTTAAAGAACAAGTGGAGCAAACTGAAGGACTCCAGGACCCAATGCAGCTGCAAACCAGCACCACCACTGCCTACTACACCTACCTACTGCTCCTCCTCAAGACCTCCATCTACTTTGCCATCGGCATCTTCTGTCTGTTGAGGACGACAGCAGTTGGTGGCAATGGGAAGCATTCATAGCAAATAGTCGCACAATGGGGTGAACTCATCTTTACTTCCTAAAAGTGTTTTTTGGGGATCTAACTGAGCTTTCTGTTTTGTTGTGTGTTTTTTTTTTGCATTATTTCAGATCAAGCATGTGTATTTTAATGATGTCAATATTGCATATAGATTTTCAAACCACAAGCAAAATGGAAAAACTTACTGTGCAGCCAAAAAGGAATTCTTCAACTCCATAATTCTTAAAGAATCATCGCCATAACTTCCTCCAGCCAACCCAATTCATTAATCGTGTCTTCTGAGTATAGATAGACAGGTGGGAGTTTCTAGTCACATCCCTTAGTGCTCTTGGGAGCAGTTATTTTCCTTGAAAGTTGTCATAGTACATTTACTTTGTAGTAGCCATCCTTGCTATTTGAATTCTTTATTTTTTTTTTCAAAATAGACACAGCAAATAAAGAGCAAAAGTTTACTTTTGTCCATGTGTACTTTAATTTTATGAAATGCAATTGAAAATTTATTGTAAAGGGACCAGGATATGGTGCACCTGGTTGAACACACAATGAACAAGGACCAAGGTTCAATCCACTCCACTCTGTCCCCACCTGCTGAGGGGAAAGCTTTGTGACAGGTGAAGCAGGGCTCAAGGCTCTGTCCCTCTCCCTCCCTATTTTCCCCTTCCCTCTTGATTTCTGACTGTTTCTATCCAATACATAAATAAAGGTAATAAAAAAAAAGAAAATTCGTGGTAAGAAACAGCATGGCCTTTCACTATTAGATGCCGATTTGTCTGTGAGTACCCCCTAGGTTCTAGAGAGACTGGTGTCTTCCCAGTACCTTGTGTTTACATTTTTTGCTTTGTTTTCTCACTTCCTTTGACTTTGAATAACAACTAAACTACATGCTGAACTAATTGCTAGACCTACTTAAGGGTCAATGGATTTCAGTTAGGGAGTTCACAGACATTAGGTCTAATGCTCTCAAACTTCACAGGACAGGTTGCATGTTCATTTCAGTGATGAGAAGACAAGCTCCAGAGAGGCTATAAAGGACACTCCAGGTTAAACATGGAATGGTGCCCAACCGTGAACACTAATTTAAGAAGACTTGATACTCTACCTATTAGACTTGTGGCTTTCTTGTAAGAATCCTTTAAAGACAGTGAGCTCCAGATTATACAAAAGACTTCCATGCCTGAGGCACTGAAATCCCAGGTTTAACCCCTGGCATCAGCATAAAACACAGTTGAAATCTGCTCTTGTTAAGAAAGTAATTTTAAGTAAATCAATCAATCAATCAATCAATAAATAAATAAATAAAAGTGTACTATGTCCTTAGCCCAGAGGGTATTCTTGTCATCCCATTTCATGATTTCTTAAGGGAACAAAAAGTATGTAGTAAGATTATTTTTTTTGTGTGCCAAGATAATTCATCTATTGTATCACCATTACAGCAGCCATTAATTTATAGGAAGCCAACATGATAAATTAAAAGAAAACCATACATATGACTCACATAAGGTTTGGGAGATGGGGCAGCAGGTTAAGCACATATGACGCAAAGCACAGACAAGCGGAAGGATACCGGTTCGAGCCCCGGCTCCCCACCTGCAGGGGAGTCGCTTCACAGGTGGTGAAACAGATCTGCAGGTGTCTGTCTTTCTCTCCTCCTCTCTGTCTTCCCCTCCTCAATTTTTCTCTGTCTTATCCAACAACAGCAATGGCAATGATAACAACAAGGGCAATAAAATGGGAAAAATGTATTCCAGGAGCAGTGGATTTGTAGTTCAGGCATGGAGCCCAGCAGTTCTTCTTCTAGCGTTTGCCCTTCTTCTGTAGCCAGTCAACAGCGTCAGGTTGAGCCTGATGTCAAGTTTCGAGACCTCCTTTGAATCTGGAGAGGTGGCAGTCGTTGACTATGTGGGTCATAGTCTGTCTGGAGCCGCAGGGGCAGTTCGGGTCGTCTCTGGCTCCCCAGCGATGGAACATAGCGGCGCACCGGCCATGGCCTGTTCGATAGCGATTGAGGAGGGCCCAATCATAACGTGCTAGGTCAAAGCCGGGTTGATGCTTGCAGGGGTCTGTGATGAGGTGTTTGTTCTTTACCTCAGCTGACTGCCAACTCTGTTTACCCTGGAGATTAAAAAAAAAAAAAAAAAAAAACCTGCTTCACCACCTGTGAAGCGACACCCCCCCCTCCCCCCGCAGGTGGGGAGCCAGGGCTGGAACAGGGATCCTCAGGCAGTCCTTGCGCTGTGTGCCATGTGTGCTACCGCTTGACCCCTGGACTTTTTGAATGTAAATTGTTGAAAGAAGTGAAATTCAGTTGCAATTGTTGAAAACAATAGACACAGCATGACCTTATTTAGTTGTCAAACAATACACCCTATGATACAAGAATCAAAATACACTGACTAATGCACCTGCTAAGCTTTCTTCCACCTAGGAGTCCAGACCTCATCTGCTCTTTCGTGCTTTTTGGTTCCTATTCATTAACCGTTTTGTCTGCCATTATGTCCTGCCACTTTCTAGACACCAAGTTGTAGATGCTACCATGATGCCATCTTGACTTCTCTGGGCAGACAACCTCACCAGTGTGTTCTGGAACCTCTCCTCTCCAGAGCTCTGCTCAACTAGGGACAGTGAAACAGACTGGGGGGTATGGAATGCATGTCAACACCCAAATCCAGTGGAGAAGCAATTACTCCTACCTTCTGCACCCCCGAAACAATTCTCATTCATACTCCCAGTGTGGGGGAAGTAATAGGATGAAGAGGATAAGAGGGCTCTGAACTCAAGTTCCATCAGGTCCCAGATAGGATGAAAAGGGGAGAGATATTTAGATGAAGTAATAAGGTTATGTGTGGCTTGGAGGGGAAGAGAGGACTGGACCCGGAAGAAAAAGGGGGAAATTATGTGCACATGTAGACAGAGGTAGAGATGATGGTTAACTCATGTCTGCAACCTTGGGAGAAACACGGTGGACTGTAACAGAGGGATTCAGAACCCTGGTGGTGGGAAAGGTGTGGAATTATACCCCTAGTGATATGCGGCTTTGTAAATTCATACTGAATCACTAGTAAAAGGAAGGAAGGAAGGAAGGAAGGAAGGAGGGAAGGAAGGAAGGAAGGAAGGAAGGAAGGAAGGAAGGAAGGGAAAAAGAAGGGAATGGGAAGGAGAGAGAAATAGAGACACCTACAGACCTGCTTCACCTCTTGTGAAACTTATCCACTGGAGATGAGGAGCTGGGACTTGAACCTTGGTCCTTGTGCATGCCAGTCAGGTGCACCACCTCCCATCCCCCACCGACCTTTTGTTATTAGGTCCAGAATAGGCCTTTTCACTTGGGACTTGTAAATAAACTCCTTAATTTTGCTAATCTCCCTGTCTGTATGAACATGAGAAAAGACTTCTACAAACTGAGCCTAAATGGGATTCATACAAAGAAACATTTGGATAGTTAGCATTCAGTCTGAGGGAGTGTGGCATAGGTAGCAATAATGAAATAAGGTGTTCTGATAAAGACAAATAAACAAACATGTAAAGTTAAAAAAAATAAAATCAGAACACTATAAAATGCCCTCAGTCATGTTGCTTCATCCACTGACTCTAGCTTCTCTGCCTCTTGCAGGTCATGCTTTTATTTCTTGCATATCCTCTGGGGGTTTTGAAGGCACAGGGAGAAGCTGTAAATGTCTTTCTTACTCTGAAATCTCCTACAAAGAGGTTGTGCTGTGAATTATGATGTTACCTGGAAGAGTCACAGTGACTCAGACTTCCCCTCATACTGCAATAAAAAGGTTTTCCTATGGTTGCCCAAAGAAGCCCTGGCATACAAAATAGGTCAGCCCCCACTTCCTGCCCCCAAATAACTGTACTCTGAAGAGAGAAAAATTCTGAGCTCAGTATTCGACTTTCACCCTTACGTCCCCACAGTCCACATTTCTAACTCCTGTAAGTAAGGTGATTTTCCCAAAGAATGAACTCCTTTCTCAGTGTTTTAGACTTAGAGAAGCAGGCTAGCAGACATGGATTTTTTTAGCTCCCCTAAAATCTGAGACCTGTTTTCAGGCAGAATTTGAAAAACAAGATCAGAAGAGAAAACACAAGTAGAACCTGAACTGGAGTTGGTGTATTGCACCAAAGTCAAAGACTCTGGGGTGAGGGGGGTGAGGGGGGTGGGGGGGAGAGAGTACAGGTCCAAAAAGGATGACAGAGGACCTAGTGGGGGGTGTACTGTTATGTGGAAAACTGAGAAGTGTTATGCATGTACAAACTATTGTGTTTACTGTCGAATGTAAGACATTAATCCCCCAATAAAGAAATAAAAAAAAAAAAGTCTGAGAGCTGCCAGAATTTACTTCCTAGGACAGACATATTGACTGTGGTTTAGTCTGTTAAGGAAGAAATCAGGAGAGTAATTTGAGAATCCTGGTTCTATTATCTGTCCAATCATTATGCAAAATAAATGAGGTGTTTTTTATTGGTTTTTTTTTTTTTTGCTCTGGAGTACGGGAAATAATGAAATGGAAGCATTGGCCATGGGGGCTGGCTGGTGGCACCTGCAGTAAAGTTCACATAGTACCAGGTTCAAGGGCCTGATTAAGTCCCTTCTCCTGATCTGCAGTGGGTTTGGTTCACAGGTGGTGAAGCAGGTCTGCAGGTGTTTCTCTGTCCATCTCTGTCTCCTTCTCCTTGTCTCAAATTCTCTCTGTCTTAGTCAATAAAATGGGGAAAAATGGCTCCAAGTAGCAGTGGATTTGTAGCTGTGACTTGGGACTGACAGGGACATGGAGGTCTAATAAACATCTTAGATCTCCCCACATCAAGACCCTTAGCTTCATTTGCTCTACTCCTACCTTTTGGTGCCTGTTTACCGAACAATGTGTTCTTCTTTTTATCTTACTGCATTTCAGCCATCTGACATGAGCTATGTGGGCAGGTGACCTCACCAGTGTGGCCCAGAACCTGTCTTCTCCAGAGCCCTACCCCACTAGGGAAAGATTTAAACAGGCTGGGGGTATGGATTGATCTGACAACATCCATGTCCAGCAGAGAAGAAATTACAGAAGCCAGACTTCCCATCTTCTGCAACCCATAAAGAATTTTGGTCCAGGATGGGGCTAGACAGCATAATGGTTATGCAAAGATATTCTTATGCCTGAGGCTCTGAAGTCCCAGGTTCATAAACCAGAGCTCAGCAGTGTCCTGGTATTTAAAAAGAGAAAAAGAAGAAAAAAATTGGTCCATACTCCCAGAGAGGGTTAAAGAATGTGGAAGCTTTGGGGTTGGGTGGTGGCTACCTTGTTGAGAGCACTTTACAAAGGGCAAGGACCCGCATGGTTGAGAGCAGGTTACAAAGCTCAAGGACCCGGATTCAAGCTCCAAGTCCCCACCTGCAGAGGGAAAGTTTTGCAAGTGGTGAAGCACGACTGCAAGTGTCTCTCTGTTTCCCCTCCCTTCTCAATTTCTGTCTCTATCCAATAAAGAAATAAAAATAATTTAAAAAATCAAAACAAAAGAATAGGGAAGCTTCTAAGGAAGGGGATGGGACATGGTGCTCTGGTGGAGGTAGCTATATGGAATTGTATCCCTGTTATCTTACAATCTTGTTAATCGTTATGAAATCGCTAATAAATTTTTTTTAAGAAGATTAGAAATTTACATTTTCGAACCGGCATCCTTAAGCGGGTCCTTGCGCTTGGCGCCACGTGCGCTTAACACACTGTGCTACCCCCCCCCCCCGGACTCCCCACATTCTTTTTTTTTAATACATTGTATAAGGATGGGAAAGTAAGTTCTTGCTAAGCAAAATATTTTCATGCCTGAGGCTCCAGGAATCCAGGTTCAACTTGAAACAGCACCATTACATTAACCAGAGCTAAAGAGTGGGCTGATAAAATGAAAAAAAAAAAAAAAAAGAGGAAAAGAAAAAGAGAGAGAGAGAGAAAGGAAAGGAAAGAAGAAAGGAAGCAAAAGATCAGAGTCAGAGGATAAACTCAAAGTTTTTCTCATGGAGGATTCCACTGAGCTGCCATATGGACTTTCTTTCTTTCTTTCTCTCTTTCTTTCTTTTTTTTTATTATTTAGTAAGAGGAGAAGGAAAAAGACAGTGATGGCAGAACTGTAGAGACCACAGTCTTGCTCCACCTGGTACTGCTCCAACCTGGAATTTCCCGCTGCCTTCCTTTGCTGTCTCTTGGAGTGCTGGGTCTTAGATGCCCCCTCCACACGTGGTACAGCAGATGCTGCGGGCTAAGCTGTCTCACACCCGTGTCCTAAGGTTATTCTTACAATAGCTGGTCTCCCCCAAACCCCACCTCATTCAGATGCATACTTTCAGAGATCACTTCTATAGTTCCTAAAATGTATATAGTATATTCATGGTTTAATTAAAAAATATGGAAGAAAAAAAAATTCTTCTCTTTGCTTAATCACTTCTATTAAATTTCTATCTATTTGTTTGTGAAATGGGCATATTCATATTCCCAGAAGGATAAATGAAGGGCAAGTAAAGACTCTAGTGCTTCCACTTCCACTTTGAGAATAAATTTCTTGGAGAAAGAAGATGAGGCCACGTACTAACTGTGCCTGCTGGGTGCACTGCATTGGAACCGCCAAGATAACTTTCACAAAAACCCAGTTCAAGTCTGCGTTCACCCACATCCCTTCTAACTTGGCAGCCAGTGAAACTGTGCAGCTGGGAACCCAGCCTGACAAGAACAGTGATATAGTTTGTTTGTTTGTTTGTTTGTTTGTTTGTTTTGGGTATTTTTTTCTTTTCTTCTCTTTTTTTCTTTCTCTGTCACTTACTGCTAATGGGAAACATCTGATTGTTCTCAATGTTCTGATCCAGAAAGTATGTTCATAGTCTATGTCCAGCAGGGATTATCTGAGCTTTGGTGCTGTGGTATCTTTCCCTGGCTCTTATTCTCTCTTGCCTTCATTTGAAAGTGTCACCGCTGGTCACTGAAGTCCAAGTGATGACAAAAACAAACACCCAAAAACTTGGTGCAGGAAGGAATTTCAAGAGGTAATCATGTCACATTTTCCCTGCCCTTAATTAATAAGCCTTACCTAGCGCCCAAAGGTCATTTGAAATCGGAAATAATGAGGGGCCGGGTGGTGGTGCATCTGACTGAGCACACATGTTACAATGCACAACAACCTGGGTTCGAGTCCCCAGTCCCCACCTGCAGAGGGAATGTTTGCAAGTGGTGAAGCTGTGGGTATTTCTCTTTCTCTCTCCTATCTCCCTCTTCCCTCTTGACTTCTGACTGTCCCTATCCAATAAATAAAATATAATAAAAATAAAAATAAAGAAAATGGAAATTATGAAAAGATCTTCAGGCTGGAGTCAAGGCAGTCTAAACTTGAGGAAGCTAAGTAAGATTCCCAATACTATATATCCCACAAAGATATTCTCATCTCTTCAATAACTTAGCTAAATGTAATTACGCCTTAGAGGGAAAAAGTATTGCTCAGAAAAAATAAATAATTCATCCCTACTCATATAATGAGTGGTGAAGCAGGTCTGCAGGTGGCTATCTTTCTCTCTCCCTCTCTCTCTCTCTCTCTCTCCCTCCCTCCCTCTCCCTTCTCAATTTCTTTCTGTCCTATCCAATAAAATGGAAAAAAAGGTCACTAGGATTGATGAATTTGTAGTGCTGGCACCAAGCCCCAGCAATAACCCTGGAAACAAAAATAAATAAGTAAATAAACATTTTAAAAGGCTCTTGTCTAGGAATGAGTGACCCAAGACAAGTTCTATTTATCCTATCATCAGTGATTGCACTAAAATGAATGACTCTGACCAAATGAGGGGATTATTTTGTACTAGAACTCACAGAAGTAGTGTTTATATATTATCACATTTAATTATCCCAGAACTTCTGCAACATGACATCACTCTGGTCCATGTGCTACCAGGAATTAAACTCAAGACCTCATGCTTGAAAGTCTAATGCCCATATACACCAGTTTCTGTGAGAGAGAGCTTATGTTCACACGTATCCATAAACTACTGCAAAACATATACCTGAAAGCAGAAGTACACTAGAGTTTGCAGTGAGTACCTCCCTAACACTTCCTCTCCACTATTCCAAGCTTTGGGTCCATGATTGCTCAACAATTTGTTTGGCTTCGTATGTTAACTCTCTTTTCAGTCACCAGGTTCCAGGTGTCATCAGGATGCTAGCCAGGCTTCCCTAGATTGAAGACCCCACCAATGTGTCCTGGAGCTCCGCTTCCCCAGAGACCCACCCTACTAGGGAAAGAGAGAGGCAGACTGGGAGTATGGACCGACCAGTCAACGCCCATGTTCAGCGGGGAAGCAATTACAGAAGCCAGACCTTCTACCCTCTGCAACCCACAATGGCCCTGGGTCCATGCTCCCAGAGGGATAGAGAATGGGAAAGCTATCAGGGGTGGGGGTGGGATATGGAGATTGGGTGGTGGGAATTGTGTGGAGTTGTACCCCTCCTACCCTATGGTTTTGTTAATTAATCCTTTCTTAAATAAAAATACACCACCTCCTCCATTAAAAAAAAAAAAAGGCAAGTAGCTTTTGTATTTATTCCACAAAAAATTTCTTATTCTACGAGCAACTTGAAATTCATTGCTCCAAGGCCAGGGGGTGGCGCACCTGGGTGAGCATATATGCACACATGTTGCAATGTATAACGACCGGGGTTCAAGCTCCCAGTCCCCACCTGCAAAGGAAAGCTTCATGAACAATGAAGCAGGTATCTCTCTTTCTCTCCATCTCTCAATCACCCCATCTCTAGATTTCAGGCTGCCTCTAGCCAATAAATAAATAAAGCTAGTAAAATAAATAACAGCAACAAGAAGAAGAAATTCACTGCTCTGATAACAATAAACTCCTTTCTCTACTTTGTGTTTTATTTAATACATATTTTAATTTTTGACATATTAGGTAGTAAAGATGGCATAATGTTGACTACATATTTTATGATATCTAGTCAAGATACATTTAAAAAATTAACAGGAATTAATCTGGAAGAGAAAATACCACTTTGAACACTAGTTGTGTATAAGTTATAGGGCAAAGACTGATTATTTTCAGTTTGTGTTTATTCATGACACTGAGGATGGCTTCATCCTTTTTGTTATAAAGCATATAACAAACCATTCTAGTGACATAGTATCCTAACATCAAAGTGAGAGTATCTTGGACCAAGAAGATAGTTCTAGCAAGAGCACAACAGACTATCATGCCTGGGGGAAGCATAAGAGGTTCCAGATCCAAGTACCAGTACCACCAGAAACCAGGACTGAGAACTGCCACAATAAAACAATAAATAAATAAGAACATTTGAATCAGTTTCTTTCAGTTTGTTTATCTAAAGTATAAAACTGGGTCATACAGGGAGTCGGGTGGTAGTGCAGAGGGTTAAGTGCTTGGTGAGAAGTGCAAGGACCAGCGAAAGAATCCTGGTTCAATCCCCTGGCTCCCCACCTGCAGGGGAGGCACTTCACAGACGGTGAAGCAGGTCTGCAGGTTTCTGTCTTTCTCTCCCCCTCTCCGTCTTCCCCTCCTCTCTGCATTTCTCTCTGTCCTATCTAACAATGACGACATCATCAACAACAACAATAATAACTACAAGGGCAACAAAAGGGAATAAATAAATTTACAAGAATCAACATTCAAAAAAAAAAAAACCTGGGTCATACAAAAATAAAGTCATGCTTTAATCCATGTCAGCTACTGCCGAGCACAATGGTGCTGCTAACCTTGGAACAGTCTTGAAGTTAATTTCTCTCCCTCTCTCCCTTACCATCTCCCTTTCCCTGTGTTCCACATCCCCTTCTTTCTCCACTCTTTCCCTCTCTGTTTTAAACCAGTAGTGTTTTCATTAAAAAGTGTCTTCTTCACACTAACATCTTCAGATGATAAAAATGATCTAGTAATGAGTGACTATGCTGACGGAAGAGCCAGCCTATTTGCACAGGATGTTTGGTGGGGAGAGGATTTGGTGAGCTCTTTTCTTTGCTCTTTTCTGTGGTCGTGGCTGCATGTTTAGGGCACTGCTTCCTCTCCGTAAATAAGCCCTTGAGTCTGCTTTGCAGTCATCCTCTGATTGGATCATCACGCTTGGCAAGTGCCAGCAGAATGCTGCTCCTGACACAGCTTATTGTCATGGCGTCTTTTTGGACTTGTGAGTGGCTTTACCAAAGTAATATCTCATCCATACAAAGAGAAATCATAGCTAACATGGGCACTTAATTGGTCCATTTTATTTTTATGGAAGGCAGATGACCATCCAAACTAAACAGACAGGTTCGACCATTCCCATGAATGCTTCAGGGAGAAAGCCAAACTTTTGTTTCCAAACTTTTCACAAGTAGAAAACAAATGTATACTACTTTAATGGATGTCAAAATTTTTGCTAATTGTTGCCTGTATTTTTCTTTCAGATGTAACTGGAGACACACGACTGATTACACAGCTTAGAATATCAATTGTCAAGAGAAAAGGAAACACGGCATTTCTTGAATGCCAAATAAAATCAAATGCCTTCAAGAACAATATGTATATACACTGGTACCGACAGAAACCAGATGAGCCTCTACAACGAATTCTCTACATTTCCTCAAATGAAAATGTTGTCCATGAGCACGGGGTTAGTGAGGACAGATATGAAGCAAAGAAAGGGCAGGCTGACTTGCCGGCAAGCCTCAGGATACACCGAGTGAATGAGGAAGATGCAGGCCTGTACTACTGTGCCTGCTGGGATACACTGTGTGCTAATACTGTGTTGTCACTGAACAATAACCTTCTCAGGAGGCCAGGAGAGACAGCATAATTGTTATGCAAACAGATCCTCATGCCTGTGACTCTGAGGTCCTGGGTTCAATGCCCTGCATCACCATAAGCCTGAGATGAGCTGTGCTCTGGTAAAAATAATAATAATAGTAGTAGTAATTAATTAATTAATTTAAAAATTGTATTCCCATGCTGCCATGCCTGTGCAAACATACACATATACACACACGGGCCTGACTAGGATACACAGAATGCTTTTTCTTTTGTAAATTGCTGAGTAAGAAAGTTAAGGACTCAGTCTTTACCACCTTTCAATTAGATCATTCTATCTTTTCTATCTTAGAAAACTAACCTTTCTGGGACATTGGTGGCTTTTATAAATATACTAAATAGTATCTGTTTCACTATATAATAAAAGTTTGCTAGGAAGGAAGCCATAATCTTGTGCCCAAAAGTTTCTTGTTTTTTGTTTTGTTTTTGCATCTAGGGTTATCGCCAGGGCTCGGTGCCAACGCTACGAATCTACTGTTTCTGGTGTTCATTTCCCCCCCCCCCCATTTAATTGGATAGGACACAGAGAAATTGAGAGAAGAAAGGAGATAGAGAGGGAGAGAAAAAGAGAGACACCTGCAGACCTGCTTCACCTCTTGTGATGATCCATCTGAAGGTGGGAAACCGGATCCTTGCTCTGCCTACTCTGTGCAGTTAACCGGGAGTGGCACTATCTGAACCCTGATTTTCATGGCTTTTAACAGATGAATAAGTGAGTGGGTGAATGATGGGAAGTACAGAACTTACTATGTGAAATAAACCTGTTTAAAATTATTGCACAGCCTCTCACTGACTTTGTTCTAGGGAAGTGACTAAATTGCTTTAATTCTGTTTTCCCAATTTTAAGTAAAGTGTTAATAACTGCACATGGTCTTCAAAGATTGAATGTGGTTTTATAGGAAAGTTCAGCGCATTGTTTGATGAATCAATGGTCTTTCCTATTGTGACCTCAAAAACCACTTTTCCTGTCCCTGCCTTGGAGAGAACTAACAGGCTACCGCTCCATCCCTGGTCCTAACGCATAACCCCTGATAGCATCATTCTGACCACTCCCTGGCAATGCAAACCCTCTGCATTTTCCTTATGTCTTTGGTTTGGGTTTGTAAGTTGACTTTCTTCCTTAATTGTCTTTTCATTGTTTTTTATGTCCAGTGCCAATGTTGTTGTTGTCCTTGATTTTTCTTTCTTTGCTTTTTCAGATAGAGATATCAAGATGAAAATATCTCAAGGTCACCTCTCCTTTACTCGAACACCTGACAAGACAGTGTATATAAGTTGCAAGCTGTCCAGAGTCCCCCTTGACAATGCCATTGTGCACTGGTATCAACAAAAAGAAGGGGGCCCTAAAACGAATCATTTTTGGATCCACAAGTTTCAAGCAAGACAAGCCCAACTCCCGCTTTGAGACAGATAAGAAAAACAATGTCTTTTACCTGATTATCAATAACGTCATCAAGTCCGATGAAGCCACTTACTACTGTGCCTCCTGGGATCTCACAATATGTCAGAGTCAGAAAGGACCAGTAAGAAAACTTTCCCTGTTACTAAACAATCAACTCCTCTGACACTCATACAACCACACCAGCCTCTCCAATGCTCTTTATCAAAGGTTCATGGACTATTAGAACAGGAAGAGCCGTTGGAACTTAAGAAGAACAATGCCCCACTTCAAATGAGGACGTTGGGGCCTAGAAAGGGCAAGTGCCTTGTCCAAATCTGGTTAACAACAAAGGAGAGGCTACACCTGCATTTCAGATTTTCAGTCCAGTGTCTTTCCCTGTCTCTTTTGTGGTCACTGTTGAATTCCCTATAAGAACATTGCATTTCTCTCAAAAAAAGGATGGTTTGGTATATTTCACCAAAGCAAAGGACTCTGGGGAAGTAGGACAGGGAGAAGAGCTGAGGGAAGGGTACATGATGGTGGAGTGAACTCGGGGGTGAGAGTATTTTGCAGCCACCTAGCTTGGTGAGATGACAAATGGTGCCTATGAGCCAACAACTATGCTTTAAACTATTAACCTCCCAATTAAAAAAAGTGAGAAAGAAAGAAGAGGTATTTCTTTTTTCCTCCAGGGTTATTGCTGGGGCTCAGTGCCTATACTATGAATCCGCTGCTCCTGGAGGCTATTTTTCCCATTTTTGTTGCCCTTGATGTCTTTATTATTATTGTCACTGCAGCTGCTGTTGTTGGATAGGACAGAGAGAAATGGAAAGAGGAGGGGAAGACAGAGACGGGGAGAGAAAGATAAACACCAGCAGACCTGCTTCACCACCTGTGAAACACCTCCCCCCCAGCAGGTGGGGAGCCAGGGGCTCGAACTGGGATCCTTACACTGGTCCTTGCGCTTAGCGCCATGTGCGCTTAACCCGCTGCCACCTGACCCCCAAGAAGTGATGTTTTTTATAACAATGCACTGTCTTCATAAATGATAGCCCCTAACCCAGTTAGTTCTGATATACAGATGAAGTTTGTGAAATTCATTCTGTTGAGAAGTAATAAAGACCAGTAAGGGACAGACACCCAGTTATATTTAACTGCTTGTCATATTCTCATGGTTACCTGCTCACTTCATTTCTGTAGCTTCCTACTTATTCTGAAATAAATAATTATGTACGTCCCTAACATACATACCAAGCATGTCAACAAGTAGGAGGTAGAGATAAATTGCTTCAAGAATATATTTATGGGGGTTGGGCAGTAGCACAATGGGCTAAGCGCACGTGGCACAAAGTGCAAGGACCAGCTTAAGGATCCCTGTTATACCCCTGGCTCCTCACCTGCAGGGGAGTCACTTCACAGGCAGTGAAGCAGGTCTGCAGGTGTCTGTCTTTCTCTCCCCCTCTCTGTGTTCCCCTCCTCTCTCCGTGTCTTACTGTCCTATCCAACAATGACAACTTCATCAATAACAACAATAACTACAACAACAATAAAACAAGTGCAACAAAAGGGGAAATAAAAAAAGATAAAAAGAATATATTTATAAATTATTTTTGAGCTTACAATCTACTCTTTAAATTTGTTTTTATTTCTTAGTTTTATTTTCATTTCCTTTTTATTTGATAGGATAGAGAGAATTTGAAGAGAAAGAGAGAGAAACGGGGAGAGAGAGAGAGAAAAGAGAGAGAGTTGTAGCACTGCTTCACCAATTGTAAAGCCACCCCTTTGCAAGTGAGGACCAGGGTCTTGAACCCAGGTCCTTGTACATGACAATGTATGTACTCAGCTGGGTGTGCCACCACCTGTTACCTCAAATTCTTTTTCAGTTATAAAAGTATGGACTGAGCCAAGGTTCTGATTCCCTGGTTTTTCCTCTAATTCTTGAAACAAATCCCAACTGAATGGCCACAGATTGTTTTAAAGTTGGATATGTCTGACATTTTTTTAATTTTTTTTCCATTTTTTAAATTTTCTTTATAAAATAAAAAACACCAACAAGATCGTAGTATAAGGGGGGTAAAATTCCTCACAATTCCCACTACCAGAGTTCCGTATCCCCTCCCCTCCCTTGAAAGTTTTCCTATTCTTTATCTCTCTGGGAGCATGAACCCAGGATCATTATGAGGTGCAGACGGTGAAAGGTCTGGCTTCTGTAATTGCTTCTCCACTGAACATGGGAGCTGGCATGTTTTAGCTATACCCCCAGTCTGTTTCGATCTTTCCATAGTGGGGCAGGCTTTGCAGAGGTGGGGTTCCAGGATACATTGGTGAGGCTGTCTGCTCAGGGAAATTAGGTTGGCATCATGGTAGCATCTTCAACTTGGTATCTGAAAAAGCATTAAGATATAAAGAAGAACAAATTGTTTGATAATCAGGAACCTAGAGGCAAGAAAATAGTAGATGAGATTTGAAGTCTCCATTTGGGAAAAATCGAGTAGATCTGTCATAGGTATATTCCAAGGACCCCATGACTTTACTAATTTCTGCCTGAGACTGACAGCTAACATGCAGGTGGACTATAGGTATTGTCTAGGAAGATGGTATCAGAGTTGGATATAGAAGTGACTCAGGGCTTTTTTTTTTTTTTTTTTTTTTACCTCCAAAGTCACTCTTTGCAAAGAACAAGAACAATTATAAAATCAAAATCTACTCTATTACATTGTAGCTAAATACCTTTCTTCTTGGATATTTAGTACAAAGTTAGAACTTTTTTTTTTTTAACAAGTTTGGACCTCACACACCTGTGATTTTACCACTCCTAATCTTCCTTCTCATTCTTACAGAGTGACAGAGAGCGTGAGAAAAGTCCTATCATCAGAATTACCACCAGTGCCTTAGCACTCTCATGAGTTGTCTGAACTTGAACTTTGGCTACACATGGCAAAGTAGGCTCCTTACTTGGTGAACTAGTCTTTTGGCCTCCAGAGAAAATTATGGACTCAATTCTATTCTCTCACCCCAATTCCCACAATTTTTATTATTTTTTCCACCAAATGTACCTGTCTCAGTAAATACTGAAGGCATATGGTGTTAGCACAATGGGATAATGATTTGTCAAACAGCAAGAAATTTGTTTACCTTCCACATATTTTTCTTCCTCTCAGAATAAAGAAAAAGAGATAAGGAAACTTGACAGTTATTTAAGATATAAGATATGAGAGAGATGTTGGGAACCATGGTTTCTTCTACCAGTAAGTAAACTACAAACCATGCCACACCCCTTGCAGTATAAACCTGAGACTAGAATTGACTATCAGCCCCATCCCAAGCTCTTAGACCTAATGTGGAGAATTCCCTCTCTGTTCTCTCGTCCTCTAACTTAACTCACTATTAAGAACTCAATTTTCCAACATGCCTCTACAAGCTAATCAGCAAGCTCCCAACAGATACAATCACTTATTTCAAGTAAGAACTAAAAATTTCAAACATCATGTCCCAAATTTTCCCAGAGAAGGGGAAAGAAGCCACACTGAGGGATTTAGTTTGTTATTCAATTTTAGATATTCCGATTAAACTAGATACAGTCCTCACAGATTCTTCTCTTTTGTGTTTGAATCAACTACTCACTGCTCTGTAGGATGTGCCAACCCACCATTTCATTGACTTTTAATTTAGCTTGGTATGTTTTGTGATTCTCAGAATGCAATACCCAATATATTAAAATTGAATAGTTGAGATATATAAATTTTATATTATAAAGATGTAGAAGCCCTGTTCTTCATATCTTTCTCACTCTACCCAAGAAGTATGATATAAGATGTTAACAGTTTACAGCACATGGATACAATTGGTTATCCAGTGGTTAGTGCATGGATACAATTTCTCATCTTACCAAGATAGGTGAGACCCTAAATGAGGTTCTTTTCATCATCATGGACCAGGGCCTGAAAGCTCCCTTTTCCTGTCCTCCTTCCCCAGAGTCCTTTGCTTTGGTGCAGTACACCAAACCCTGTCCAAGTTTTACTCTGTTTTCCCTTTCTGTCTCTGTCTCCCAGGTTCCTCCACAAGTGACATCATCCAATATTCATCTCTCTCTCTCTCTTCCTCATTCATCCCGACATTATTCATTCAAGCTTCGTCCAAGGTGAGACAAAGATGAAGAATTTTTTTCTATATGTTTTAGACTTTGTGGTCAAGTATTTAGGCATTGATCCATTTATATCTGATTTTGCTATATACTTACGTTCGTAGCAGTACAATTTGTAATATCCAAAACTTGGAAGCAACTTAGGTGTCCAACCACAGATGAGTGGTTAACAATGTTGTGGTATATATACATAATGGAATATTGTTCTCAGCTATTAGAATGATGAAGTAAAAAAAAATAATGAAGATAGGGAAGAAAGGGATGTGTGTGTGTGTGGGGGGGGCTACTTTGAGATCCTCAATTGGAGGTGAAAATGTTTTGCATTTGTATTCACATGTCAGTAACTATACTGTAAACTATTAACTTCTCGGTAAAATGGAAAAAGAAAAATAAATAACTTTGGGTTTAAATGAAAGAAGTCAATAATATAATGGTAAATAGAAACTAATTTGAATTTATTTAATAATGATCAACAAGACCCTAGGATACGAGGGGTACAATTCCACACAATTCCCACCACAAGAACTCTGTATCCCATCCCCTCCATTGGAAGCTTTCCTATTCTTTATCCCTCTGGGAGTATAGACCCAGGATCATTAAGGGTGCAGAAGGTGGGAGGTCTGCTTCTGTAATTGTTTCCCCACTGGACATGGGGATTGGCAGGTTGATCCATACTCCCAGCCTGAGAAATTAATTTTGTTTTGATTGTTTTTAAGCAAATATCTTGTCAGTTTTGGCTGATGGTGGTGCTGGGTATTTACTCTGGGAATTCAAAACGTCAGTCAGAAAAGTCTTTTTGCCTGAGTACTTTGCTGTGTCCCACACTGAAGACATTTAGCAGTGATCATAGTATACAATATACAAATGAATAATGTGAACCATACACATTACTGAGTGTATACCTATATACACTTTTCTCAAGTGAGGGATAGAATGCTTCATGATTTGTATGTTGTCCCTGTACAGAGGCCTTGTTAATCTCTGCTTCATTCCAGTTTTACTATCAAGCACCACAAGTCCATTTGTGTTACATTTTCAGTTACTGAATCATTTTGTCCTTTCAGAAGTACATCCTCAAATTGCTCATAAACAGTCCTGGTTTCTGTTAGAGGGCCTTTCCTTTGATACTATCTCTGAGCAATGTTTCCCAACTGAACACCTGGCCCTACACAATGTCTTAATTCTTAGAACACTTTTCTCAGTAATTTAGAAAAGCAGTTGGTTGACCAGTGGTTCTGACTTCTTATTTTCTTACTCTTATATTTTCTGAATTCCCTCATCACTTTACAAATATTACTTTCTTTTTGGAAAATAGACATTGACTCATATTATCTGAGGTAACTTTATAGAATATGAGATCCTATTTAACCTTTATTCCAGGAATCCTTAAGAGACCCAAATGTATTTTTAACTGCAATAATGCCATAATACTTAGAACCCTTGAGATTTTTGTAGAAGCTGCAATCAGTGTGATAGGTCAGGCTGGATCAAGATATTTGCAGAAGGGACTAAGCTCATAGTAATTCCCCGTGGTAAGTAACCTTTTTTTTTTCCTACTTTTGATTTAGTAATGAAAAGTTGATGTTTGTCTTATAGAGAAAGCAGTTCATCTTACTGCCACGACTTTAGTCTCAGTGTATGAGTAGTAATTTTTTAGTTCTTAACATTGTATATGAAAACCAAAACTCCTTTGTAAATGGCTTATGTACTGCCCGCTTGTAAACAGTGTGAAATTCTCCCTTTAGAATACACACATGCATGAAGATAGATTCAGGCTAGAAATGAAAATGTTTTAGGGATGATGGTTACAAGCAATTGTTAAAAGTTATTGGTTCAAATTACTTTTCTCCAGAAAAGTAATTATTTCAAGAAAACATGGGGGGGGGGAAGTCCACTTGGAAACATTTCATCTGGTATACTGCCAATGGGCGTTGGATTCTGGATAGAACTTACTTTAGAATCAATCCAGACAAATGCTCCATAATGCATATAAATTACAAATAACACCTATAAAGCATACTAAATATACATGTATTAAACACTCAAATAAACGTTTCCTATTATTATTTATTTTGTAAATTAATGTTAATGAAATTATACTCTGAACAAAGAACTGACTCCTTCAAGAAGGCTATTTAGAATATTCAAGCAGGATAGAGAGAAAAGACAAAATCATACTCATAAACACTTTCCTATTCAGGGAGACAGGAAAAGACGTAATACAAGATGCCAACACAGAGAGAGATGGAGTCTTCAATTCTTAGCTATAATCATCTTCAAATGTGATTTTGCTTGAACTTCATCTTTTTTAATGTCTTGCAAACCAAAACTTTTTAAATGTTTGTATAACTCTTGGGTGGGGAAAAAACATGCCAACAGTTGTAAGATAAACATGAGAATTTCTATAAAGGCTTTTCATATAGTGGGAACAGTAGAATCAAAGTGTTTGGTCCTGGGACACAGCTCATTGTTTCAGGTAAATTCTCTTTAAATTCTTCACTGTAAGGTAAAGGTGGGGGGAGGAGGCAGATAATATGGGGTAGATGCTGATATTGGCTCAGAATTCCTTCTTCTTCTTCTTCTTCTTTTTAAAAAACTTAACTAAAGAGCTAGTTAGCAATAGCTGACTATGGAGCCTGAATGGATTGAACCTGGGACCGACCTCCAAGTCTGTTGTATAAATTATATTATTTCCATGGTCCTTGTCCAGAATTCTTAAATTTGGTCTTAAAACTGCTCACAAATCATGGTAGGCTTGGTCTCTATAGACACTGATGAATCCACCCTAGTTGTTGGCAACAGATGTCACATAAACGTTCTTCTATGTACTTGATTCCAAAAAATAATCAATGGAAAACAAATAAACAGAAAGTGCTCAAATTGCCACTGGGCCAGAGGATAATTAAATGGCTAATGTTCAATGTAAAAAAATATGTAACTGTACAGCTATATTTTATATTCATGAATATCCATACTGGATTTACTTTGCTTTACATTTAGATGAGTACATTTGTTCAGTCCATAATAAGCATTAAAGATGAAAATATTTTTAATATTTATTTATTTATTCCCTTTTGTTGCCCTTGTTTTATTGTTGTAGTTATTGCTGTTATTGATGTCGTCATAGTTGGAAAGGACAGAGAGAAATGGAGAGAGGAGAGGAAAACAGAGGGGGGAGAGAAAGATAGACACCTGCAGACCTGCTTCACAACCTGTGAAGGGACGCCCCTGCAGGTGGGGAGCCGGGGCTCGAACCTGGGTCCTCACGCCAATCCTTGCGCTTTGTGCCACGTTCACTTAACCCGCTGCGCTACTGCCCGACTCCCTAAAGATGAAATTTTTATCCTCATCCCGGACTCAGAGAAAACTTCTCAAATGGATGTATCTAGTACTAAAACAATTCAAAGGAAAATTACTGAGCAAGTTTCACCACATTGGTAGTACATTGTAAATGAAGGAAGCTATATGCTTTGGTATCTCATTAGTTGTGATTATAATCATTCCTTATCAAATAAATTATGATCCACTACCTACTGCCTTTTAAAAAACTAAATTATATATGTTCTGTAGGATAATATTAGACAAAGAAAAATAAAGAACAAATTAAAAATCTTACCTTTTTGGCATAGTTTCTTACATTCATTCTATCAATGCAGCAGTCATTTCAAATGGATAATGTGAGGGCTATACACAGCTAAATATAAAAATTATCACAAAGACTAGAGACTAGTTGATGACAAAAAAATGTGAATTCTACAGAATTCAAATTACCACCTATTAGAAAATGAAGAGTATTAGTTAATGTATTGATTAATATCTAGTGTATATTTCAAACAAATGGCATTATTTGAAAAAAAGGACTAATTTATAACATAGTTATTTGCTTCTAAAAATTATTAGAAGGTAAAATGCACTATCTCAAATATTACGAGTCTAAATATAAGATCAATTGCCATTTTCCAGTAAAAAAATATCGGAAAGTTAAAAAAAATAGGTGGTTTCATTACATGAAGATATAAGCATTCCATGGCATCACTAAAGGTCAAGTAACTATTTATACTTAATATCTTAAATGATTCATACCTAAACAATTAATAAGTATAAATTGAGCAGCATTGTTTCCTTTGCCTATAATTAATTTTAAATATTCATAAACTCTTCATAAAATATCTAGTTCAGAGCAATTTTCTAAGTCATCTATAAACTTTACCATCTGTTTTGCAATATAGTAATGTCACAGGATATTTTATCTAAGAAGACATTCATATGTAAAATAAAAGAAATGTATTTTTTAAATATTTATTTATTTATTTTTATTGGAGAGAGAGAGATGGAGAGAGAGAGAGACCAGAGCACTGCTCAGCTCTGGCTTATGGTGGTGAGGGGGATTGAAGAAGGGTGTTTCAATGTCTTGGTCACTTTAAACAGAAATCACTCTGGACCCAGGTTCAAGCATTCCCCCCCCCCCAGTCCCCACCTACAGGAGGAAAGTTTTGCCAGTGGTGAAGCAGTCTTGCAGGTGTCTCTCTTTCACTCTCCTTCTCTATCTGCCCCTTCCCTCTCAATTTCTGGCTGTCTCTATCCAATAAATACAATAAAGGTAATAAAAAAAAAGAAGAAGAAATCACTCCAAGCCCAAATCCAACATAGACTGAGAGGCTGGGTTACTTTCTTTTCTTTTTTATTTTTTTGTAAATTTTTTATTTATAAAAAGGAAACATTGACTAAACCATAGGATAAGAGGGGTACAACTCCACACAATTCCCACCACTAGAACTCCGTATCCCACCCCCTCCCCTGATAGCTTTCCTATTCTTTATCCCTCTGGGAGCATGGACCCAAGGTCATTGTGGGACACAGAAGGTGGAAGGTCTGGCTTCTGTCATTGCTTCCCTGCTGAACATGGAAGTTGACAGGTGGATCCATACTCCCAGCCTGCCTCTCTCTTTCCCCAGTGGGGAAGGGCTCTGGGGAAGCGGAGCTCCAGGACACATTGGTGGGGTCTGTCCAAGGAAGTCTGGTTGGCATCATGCTAGCATCTGGAACCTGGTGGCTGAAAAGAGAGTTAACATACAAAACCAAGCAAATTGCTGACCAATCATGGACCTAAAGGCTGGAATAGTGCAGATGAAGAGTTGGGGTGGGGGGGGATCCCTCCATTTTGTAGATAGCTAGTAGGCATATTTTAGTTATATTCTAAAGGGCCTGTGACTATACTAGTTGGTTTCTTTTTTTTTTCTTTTTTTTTCCCCCTGAGCCTGAAATCTGATATGCAGGTGGATCCAAGTTATTGTCTGGGGAAAGGATGTCATGGCTGGAAAAAGGACCAGAAAGCTGGATCAGGGAAGAGAGTAGCTCCCTAATATGGGAAAGTGTATAAATATTGTTGACTGTAAACCCCATCAATTTTTTTTTAACCAGAGCACTGCTTAGCTCTGGTTTATGGTGGTGGTGGGGATTGAACCAAGGACTTTGGAGCCTCAGGCATGAGAGTCTCCTTGCAAAACCATTATGCTATCTATTCCCCACCCAAGAACATCATTTTTTTAATGTACTACATTGTTCTTTATATGTGCAACATGGGCTCAAACTGTAGACATTAGCCCCAGGTAATATTTACCATAGCCATGTTAAATTTTACATGTTTTACCAGTGTTGGTTCTAAACCTGGAATTAAATGAGCTTATTTCATGCTGACTTCTTGCTTGAAGTGTACTTTGGGGTGGGGGTATTGGGGGGAGACAAAGTAGAGTATTGGAAGGCCATCTTTCAATATGAGATCCTATATAGGACTGAAACATAAGGCAATACTGCATTATAAAGGGGGTTGTTGGGGGAAGGGAAGCCTCACCTTCTGCTGTGATACCTTCTGTATTCTGCCTGTTGGTGTCTATCACAGAGCTAGAATTTGCAAATACAGTCTCCACTTCCTTACATCACCTTTAAGTTAGACCTTACTAAACTATCCTCCCCTAGGTCAGGAAAAGGTACTAGAGGTGGGGAAGACAGCTTAATGGTTACGCAAAGAGACTTTGAGGCCTGAGGCTCCAAAGTCCCAGGCTTCATTGCCTGTACCACCAGTAAGCAAACAAACAGAAACAAGAAATAATTCAAAAATAGTGTAAGCCCCTAGATTCAAAAATCAGTTTGAGAAGACTGAAAATACATGTAGATGATCACCGTCTACTAAAAATAGACAACCAAACACATTTTTAAAAGGCAGAAGAAAAACAACCAGTGCTTATTTTGAAAAAGCAAAGAGTAAAACTCATGTTTAAAAATAAAAGATAAATTATAGGTGAATATATACATTATATTAACTGATCAACGGAAAAAACGCCAATTTCTCCTCTCCTTTCTTTCTTTTTCTCTTCCTTCCTTCCTTCCTTCCTTCCTTCCTTTTTTGCCTCCAGGGTTATAGCTGGGGTTTTGGACACTTGTAGACCTGCTGCACTGCACCCTGTCCCTTGATTTTAATACTGGGAACATAATGAGAACAGTGACTGCTTATTAACTGGGACTGTGAGAGAAATGTATCCTGTGATGATGGCTTTGAGAATCCTGGGCATATAATGCAAAGGAAGGCAGGTATTTCTACCTTTAATAGCACATATCTAATTCAAATCCCAAAATACTTAATTCACATTCATAAATGTAAATGTATGCCCATGAGATAAAATTGTGTTGAAAGATTCATATAATCATCCAAATTGCTATAATAGTCCCTTATCTCTATAACATTTAAATTAATTTGCTTTCAAATCTTATTTCATGTTGGTCTCTTTTTGCCAGTGTTGATTTTTCAGTGATTTAATATTGATTTACAAAGTTATGAGCTAATAAGGGTATAATTCCTCACCACCAGAGCTCTGTGTCCCCATTCCCTCCACCAGAAACTGCAGAAGTTCTCCCAAGGTCACAGATATGGGTTGACTATTACTTCTATAACTGTAGATGCCCAGTTTTCCCCCTATAGTCCTGCCTTCTCTTCTTTTCTAAGCTGCACCTATAGCTGTTTCTATTTCCAATTTTTTTAATTTCCCAATTTTTTTAAGTCCTTCCATTTTTCCTCTTCTCTCCCCAAGTACTGATGGAATTGGAGTTCAGAGTCCTCTGGTCATCTTCCCCCCTAAACCCCCCCCCCTCTGGGAATATGGACCAGAATACTTTGTGGGGTGCTGAAGCAGGGAGCTATGGCTTCTGTAATTGCTTCTCCGCTGGACATGGGCGTAGCGGGTTGATCCATAACCTCCAGCCTGTTTCTAAGAGATGTTGAAATTACACTATTTTTTTCAGATAAAACACCAAAAACCTTAATTAAAATAATTTTCATAGTCACAGAAATTGTTATTAGCAAAAAGTACCAGGCTGTTCTGCTGGATATATGCTATTCTCTTGAATTATAGGCCAGCACAGGTGTGCTTGAGTTTATAAGATTTTGATATGGGTTGAATCATTGTGCCACTACTACACAAAGCATTTCGGTGGTGGAACAAAACTTGTTGTCACAGGTAGGCATAATGAATATTTTTAGTTAGTAGAGGGTTGGCAAAAAGCAATTAAGTTGGAATATAACATTTTGTTTTGAAAGAACAAAAATGTGACACCTGCAGGGAAGTCATTTTACAAGCAGTGAATCAGGTCTGCAGGTGTCTATGTTTTTCTCCTCTTCTCTGTCTTCCCCTCTCCTTTCAATTTCTCTCTGTTCTATCCAATAAAAAAAAATGTAATAGGGATTTTAAAATCCAAATTTTAGGAGATAGTTTAAAACTAACCTTCACAGTAAAGGCCAAAATGATGTAAATTTCATAAGAAGATTTGACTTTGTGTACTTATAAAATGAGTTTATGTAATATTTGCTGCTCTCATGAAATGGTTTGAGCCAAAGTCAAAGCTAACTATTACAATTAAATTTTGTGAGTTGACACATTACCTTTTCTGCTAGTAAAACTTGTCATGAAAGGGGGTCGAGCGATAGCACAGTGGGTTAAGTGCACATGGCGCAAAGCGCAAGGACTGGCTTAAGGATCCTGGTTGGAGTCCCTGGCTCCCCACCTGCAGGGGAGTCGCTTCACAGGCGGTGAAGCAGGTCTGCAGGTGTCTGTCTGTCTCTCCCCCTCTCTGTCTTCCCCTCCTCTCTCCATTTTTCTCTGTCCTATCCAACAACGAACGACATCAACAACAACAATAATAACCACAAGGCTACAACAACAAGGGCAACAAAAAGGGGGGGAAATGGCCTCCAGGAACAGTGGGTTCATGGTGCAGGCACCGAGCCCAGCAATAACCTTGGAGGCAAACAAACAAACAAACTTGTCATGAAAAGAGCATAGGCTTAAGGATTTGATCTTGAGCTCCAGCCAAATCACTTAGTGCTAATAGGAGTCCAGGCAATGACTGAGAAATAGTTTGCTTGCTTCTATTATTCTGGAGTTTTTATAGCTTCATATGTATCAGTTCTCTACATTTGAGTAAACATTCTACATTTGAGTAAACCAGCAGGTAACTGTGTTTCATCTCTCTTTTTTTTTTTAAGCAAGAGGTAACTGTGATTTAAATTTGAGTTGTCACAGAAAAGAGGAAAATGAAATACTACTGAAGATAAATTTCAGAGATAGAATTCCCTGTGCTGGGTGATTAATATGGGAGGTGAGGGGTAAGAATAATAGAAAAGTGAGTGAAACTACCTCAAGTTCATTTTTTTTTAAATAATTTATTTCTTTATTAGGGAATTAATGTTTCACATTCAACAGTAAATACAATAGTTTGTACATGCATAACATTCCCCAGATTCCCATTTAACAATACAACCTCCACTATGTCATTCATCATCTTTCATGGACCTGTATTCTCCCCACCCATCCACCCACCCCAGAGTCTTTTACTTTGGTGTAATACTCCAATTCCATTTCAGGTTCAACTTGTGTTTTCTTTTCTAATCTTGTTTTTCAACTTCGGCCTGAGAGTGTCATCTCTGTTTTATTTAATATTTATTTTATTTATTTATTCCCTTTTGTTGCCCTTGTTGTTTTATTGTTGTAGTTATTATTGTTGTTGTCGTTGTTGGATAGGACAGAGAGAAATCGAGAGAGATGGGGAAGACAGAGAGGGGGAGAGAAAGACAGACACCTGCAGACCTGCTTCACCGCCTGTGAAGCGACTCCCCTGCAGGTGGGGAGCCGGGGGCTTGAACCGGGATCCTTATGCCGGTCCTTGTGCTTTGCACCACCTGCGCTTAACCCGCTGCGCTACCGCCCGACCCCCAGTGTTTCATCTCTTTACTTACAGCTTAGCTAACTCCAGTCCCATCCATATTTGTCCCAACAGACACGATGTTGTCTTTCTGATTGCAGAGTAGTATCCCATGGAACATACATGACTCAGCTTCTTTAGCCAGTCACCTGTTGATGGGTATTTAGAGCAGTGCCCCTCTTTGGCTACCGTGAATAATGCAGCTATCAATATGGAGGCACATATGTCCCGTGGGGAAATGCCTGAGTGGTACTGCTGGGTCATAAGGTAATTTCGTTTTTATTTGCTTATGGACTCTCCAAACCATCTTCTAAAGAGACTGCACCAGTTTGCTTCCTGTGGGGTTTCAGTTCTATTCCACTGCTCTGCGTGTCTTCTGTAGTGCTCCTCTGCTGTGGTTCCAGAACCAGACATTTTTATTATAATCACTTTGTAGTCTAATCCCCCTCCTAGTTATATTATATGAACTTATAAATTAAACAGAAATATTTCATTACTTCAGAACTCATATGATACCAAAACTTAAAGTGAAAGTTGATAGTTAAGTAGATGTCTAAGTACATGCACAGGAAAACAAGTGACTTTGTATTGTTTTTAAATGGTTAACTTATTCATGGCATCGATCAATGTAGAAAAAAGGATAAATACAACTCATTTCATTATTAGTGACATAAAGAACATCCTTCCAGGGCTCGAGAGATAGCATAATGGCTTTGCAAAAGATTGGATTAGTTGAGACTCGGAGGTTCAATCCCCTGTACCGCCGTGAGCCAGAGAAGTGCTTTGGTCTCAGTCTCTCTCTGTCTTTCTCTGTCTATCTCTTTTTCATTGTAAATAAATAAACTATCAAAAAGAATAGTTTTCCTTGAAGTTGCATAAATGGATAAATGTGTTGTTTGATCAGAGGATGAATAACTGACAGAATTCATACAAGGGGCAAGAAAATGAAAAGCAGAACCAACCAAAGTTCTCACCTCCAAAGAGATGAGATCGGGTCTCCTCTCTCACACCTGTCACCATCTACCTAGTTAGGTTCCACTGTGTTAGAACAAAGAGGCTTTCAAAATAAATGTGTTCATCAATGTTGGGAGCCTGATAAGGGACAATCGAAAGCCATACCCACAGAAAGTGAAGGAAAAAATAAGAAAGAGAGAAAGAAAATTGAGCTTCATGCTGAGCCATGCCTGGCTCAGCCACTTAATAACTGCAACTGTGAATAAATTACGAAATCTCTTAAACTTGTTTACCCATTGAAAACAAGTTCTTAATAATAAATAAATAAATAAGAATCCATGGAAAATACTAACGCAACAGCTATTCTCTCTTTCATTAGCCCCTAGGTTGTTCCAAAACAAAATGTTTCTCTATTAACCATTTGTTTTACTTTCTATTTAATTTCCCCCCACAGATAAAAGGCTTGAAGGGGATTTTTCTCCCAAGCCCACTGTTTTTCTTCCTTCAGTTGCTGAAGTCAACCATGATAACTCTGGGACCTATCTTTGTCTTCTTGAGAAATTCTTCCCGGATGCTATTAAGGTAGAATGGAAAGAAAAGAATGGTGGCACAGTTCTGGAGTCCCAGCAGGGAAATACCATAAAGAATGGAGACACGTACATGAAATTCAGCTGGTTGACTGTGACTAAAAAGTCAATGGACAGGGAACACAGATGCATCATCAAACATGAGTTTAATAAAGGAGGAGTTGATCAGGAGATTCCTTTTCCTCCAATAGATAAAGGTACGTCTATATAGACATAACTTCCCAGAATACTTTTTATTTATTTATTCCCTTTTGTTGCCCTTGTGTTTTTATTGTTGTAGTTATTGTTGTCATTGTTGGATAGGACAGAGAGAAATGGAGAGAGGAGGGGAAGACAGAGAAGGGGGGAGAGAAAGACAGACACCTGCAGACCTGCTTCACCGCTTGTGAAGCGACTCCCCTGCAGGTGGGGAGCCGGGGCTTGAACCAGGACCCTTACACAGGTCCTTGCGCTTTGCGCCACCTGCGCTGCGCTACCACCTGACTCCCCCAGAATACTTTTTTCAAGTGAAAAATACCTATCTTTTCTGTCAAGTATTTTTCTTTTTTAATTTGACAGGAAAGAGAGGAATTAAGAGGGAAAGGGGACACATAGAGAGGGAGAGAGATTAAGAGACACCGGCATGGCTTCAGAAGTTTTACCACTGCAGGTGAGACCTGAGGGCCTGGGCCCTGGTCCTTGCTCATGGCAACGTGAATGAATCGAATCCTCACCCAGGCATGTCACCGACTCTGTCAAATATTAATGGAGGAAAAACAAATATAAAGTCTTTTTAACTGTTTTTATAGCTACTTGGCCATATTTGCCCACAGAATTGACTTAATATAGATTTGAGAACATAAAATAGAAAAAGGTACTTAACCTTCTCAGCCGTGGCTTCATTATCCAATATATTAAGGGTAGTTGTGTGGAGAAATGAAACAACTGAGGTGAAGTCACCTAGGAACTTGAATGAAGTTCAAGATACAAATGAAGGTGCCGCTTGTATTTTATAGCTCCCGTGCATTAGTCACTGTGCTGGACGCTGTGAATGCCAAAGAAAAGCAAGTTTTCAAAAAATATCTTTATTTACTTATTATTAGATAGAGACAAAGAGAAATTTAGAAAGGAAAGAGGTAAGAAGGAAGACAGAGAGAGACCTGCAGCCCTGTTTCACCACTCATGAATCTTTCCCCCTGCAGATGGGTACCAGGGGCTTGAACCTGGATCCTTGTGCACTGTAATGTGTGTAATGTGTGCCCTTAACCAGACGTGCCACCACCTGGCCCTGAAAAGCAAGTTTATTAGAGAATGCATTCCAGTTTAATTTAAAAGAGAGAGACAGAGAGGAAAAGATAAAGAAAACATGCTTTCCAAATTTAAACATTTAAACAAGGTCTACGAATTAGATTTATTAATCACATATAATCAGACTTAATATTCCTGAAACTGCAGGGCTCATGATTGTCAAGACTTTATGCTCTCTACTGTGAGATCTTGATCCACTTGTATGTAACTACCTGTTTATATGTTTCATCTATCTGTCTGTCTATCTATCTCATACACACAATCACATAATGGATATGGACAACTGATATATACCAACTTCATTTCTTACAGGGAACGCTGATGGTGATGGTAAGTCTGAAGATGCCAATCAGGAAGATGGAAATGGTAAGTTTTCCACATGTTGCTATTAACTTATGCTAAGACATTTTTTCCCTTCCTGATGAACTCAACTTCTGAATTTCCCTTAAGCTACAAGAATGACAGAATTTAGAGTTTTGCAGAAAAGAAATGACATTATAAATCCATTCATGACTACCGAGATGTCAGCTTCACTGTGTGGATGTGGCTCTGGTATCCAGGGTCCAGAAATGAGAGTGTGCTCTGAATCGTTTCAATTTCATATGTGTCACCATACATTTTCATATCAAGTGACATGTATGTTGTTTATAAAATCCTTAGTTCTTTGGTAGTTGCTAGTTACATGAATTGACGCTTTCTGAGATCTTCCTATCCAGAAGTCATTATGCTGTGTTGAATGTCTTTTATTGCTAAATTCCTACCATTCCCCTATGAAGTAGTAGAACATGCTTTCCAGTTTACACATGAGAACATGTCATACAGTCAGGTCTAAGCAATCCCAAACAGATCAATTGAATCAAGAATTCATGCACTTACTCAACTCTCTTGTCTTTATCTCTAAGATAAAGTCTTCAGACAAGAAATTCCAAACCTAAGGCCCAGAGACACAATGGACAGATTTCAGGGGTTAAGTAAGTGTATGAACTTCAGTGTACAGAAAACTGGACTTTAAAAAAAAAAGATTATCTTTATTTATTTATTGAATAGAAGCAGTCAGAAATTGAGAAGGAAGGGAGTGATAGAGAGGGAGAGAGACAGAAAGACACCTGCAGCTCTGCTTCACTCATGAAGCTTTCCCCCTGCAGGTGGGGACCAGGGGCTCGAACCCGGGTGTTTGCTCATTGTAACATGTGCACTCAACCAGGTGCGCCCTGCCCAGTCCCCAGAAAACTGGACTTTAATTGAGGTTCCTTAAGCTGTTCATTGCATGGATTGCATCTATGGGTGAATTACATTTTATAAGTCATTTTCCAGTTGAAAATTACACTCAACTCAGTTACTAAGATCTAGGGACACCAGTGTGAACGTCTAACATAAGGAACACAATTTAGTTGGCACAGAATTGGTACTAGTTTCAATCCCTTTTGCTTAAAATACTTACCAGTAATAATAATGCGATGAGAAGTAATAATGCGATCAGAAGATGTTTCTGTCAGTGTAATTTTTCTCTCCATTACGATGGAGACCTTGGATTTCTGCTTATGCCTTTAGCAAGGGGAGAGAATTATGTCCATATCACCTCTTGGCATCCCTTTCTATGAAATACTAATGACCCTGGACTTCTCATTCTGAAGATACAGCATATAAAAGAGTATGTTTACACAGGAAAAGAACTGACCTATGGTTCATTGTTCAGCCAGTCTAACCCTCCAGCATCATCACTTATTATTTCTTGACATTGTATGTTTCTTGCAAAACATCACATGGTACTAAGTGCAATTCATCTATAACTTTGTAGTTACAATGAGAGACTAACAGAAAAGACAAGTCAACCATAACCTCCTTAAGCTTTAAAGAATTTGCACTAATCACTTTCTTAGATTTCCTTTAATGTTTCTTTATCAAGCCCATCCCCAAGCACTACCCACTTCCCATAGGATGTAGCCTTCATAGGAATCTTATTACATACACAATATAAAATTACTCAAATGCTTCTAAATCAGTAATCTACCTTTAACCTTTTGATGTCTGGAGTATTTATTGCTAGGCATGTGGACTTACAGAGTACCTAAGTATTTTTTCTTTAATTTTGCATTAGTGATTTAATTATGATGAACAAGATTGTAAGATAACAGAGGTTCAATTCCATACAACTCCCACCCCCAGAGTTCCGTGTCCCATCTCCTCCATTGGAAACTTCCCTATTCTTTATCCTTCTGGGAGTATGGGCCAAAAATCTTTATGGGATGCAGAAGGTGGGAGGTCTGGCTTCTGTAATTGCTTCTCCACTGGACATGGGCGTTGGCAAGTGAATCCATACCCCCAGCCTGTTTCTATCTTTCCCTAGTGGGGTAGGACTCTGGAGAGGTGAGGTTTCAGAACATACTGGTGAGGTCCTCTGTCCAGGGAAGTCATGTTGGAATCATGGCAACATCTGCAACTTGGTGGCCAAAAGGCCAAGTAGGTTTTTAGAGTCATGTTATGGGCAGGCAAAATAACTCAAGTGGATTGTGTCTTGCTTTACCATGTGTGTGAGCCAGGGTCTAGCCTGGCCCCCAGAAACTTCACTGCTATGATGGTTTTCTCTCTCCCCCTCCCCCTTCCCTCTCGCTTCTTTAAGAGTAAATAACTAACGAAGCTGCCATTTTACTAGTGTTTAAGCCTGATGTCTGCTACTTATAAACTTATGTCAGGGAAATTACTTTTCTATTTGTGCTTCATTTATTTGTAAAATGAGAATGAAAACAGTAATCGCAGAAAGTACTATGAAAGTTAGTAAAATTCAAGATTTTTATGCAAAGCTCCCAGAGCAGTGTTTGGCATTCAGTTACTGAGTAAAGCTTATCTATCAGCTGTTATTGTTACTTAGACGTGTGGTTATGAGAAAGAATGCTAAAAACTTTTATGACATTTCTTTTATTTGCATTAGATTCTTTCTTTGAAAAAGTGACATTGGGGGCCAGGCAGTAGCACAGCCAGTTGAACACACATATTATCATATGCAAGGACCCAGGTCATAGCACCTCTGCTTCCTAGGTGTGGGGTGGGGTGGGGACTCACAAGTGATGAAGCGAGTCTGCAGGTGTCTCTCTGTCTCCTTCTCTATACCCCTTCCCTCTCCATTTCTCTCTGTCTTATCAAATAAAATATAAAGAAAAATAGGGGAAAATGGCTCCCAGGAATAGTGGGTTCATAGCCCTGGTACTGAGCCCCAGCTATAACCCTGATACCAATTAAAAATGAATAAATAAGGGGCCGGGTGGTGGCACATCCAATAGAGTGTGTGTGTTACAGTGTTCAAGGACTGGAGTTCAAACCCTCGGTCCCCATCTCCCCTCTCAATTTCCATCTCTATCCAAATATAAATAAATAAAATATACACAAATATTAAAATAAATATTTTTATATCAAAATAAATATTTTTTATAAAAAATAAAGAAATTTTTAAAGTGACATAGAAAGTAACATCATGCCTTAATATTTTGAGCATGTTCTCAAATAGTAAGTAGAGGTTCTCTGACCTAACCTACCAGCTAGGTTCTGAGTTATTATTGTTTCTGATGATGGTAGATGTTTACATTTGTTTTCCAGTGGTATGAGTTGATCATGTGAAAACAAATCATCAAAAAAAAATTTTCATTGCACTCCCATGAATTTTCTATTTCTTCTTTCTACGATATGTTTTTTTTTTTTTTTTTTTTTTTGCCTCCAAGGTTATCGCTGAGGCTGAGTGCCAGTGCTACTAATCCACTGATCCTGGAGGCTATTTTTCCCATTTTGTTGCCCTTATTGTCGTCCTTGTGGTTGTTATTGTTGTTGTAGCTGTTATTGTTGGACAGGACAGAGAGAAATTGAGAGAGAGGAGGGGAAGACAGAGAGGAGAGAAAGATAGACACCTGCAGACCTGCTTCACCACTTGTGAAGCGACTCCCCTGTAGGTGTGGAGCTGGGAGCTTGAACCGGGATCCTTAAGCCGGTCCTTGCGCTTTATGCTATGTTCTACTTTTTTCAAAAGAGCAGATGAAACTAATGAGATCCGTTCTTTTAGGTGCACTGCAGCTACAGTTCGCCAACACGGCTGCCCACTATACCTACGTCCTGCTTATTCTCAAGAGCTCCATCTATTTGGCCATCGTCACCTTCTGTCTGTTTAAGAGAGCAGAAGTATGTGGCAACAGAAAGAGCTCATAACAGCTAGTGGCACAATGAAGTCAACATTTCCTTGTTGTTTATTGTCCCTAAAAACAAATAAATGCAGATCTGGTTGGGATTTCTTCCTGGGTTTGGGTTATTTCAGTTCAAGTGTGTATGTTTCTCTTAGGTCATTGCTGTGTGACAGCTAACCCCGCCTCTTGTGCAGACTGTATGCAGCTTCTCACCATTCCCCCTGTGTCCTTAAAACATACAACTGTCTTAAAAATTTCTGTTTTATAGAGTCCAAAGCAGCAGCCTTCGCTATTTGAATTCTGTGTTTTTCTGTTATACAAGATACAATGAATAAAAAGCAGCCAAAGCCCACTTGTGCCTACATGCACTTTCATTTGACAAAATTAAATTTCAAGTTCACAGTAAGCTATAATGTTCAGAGATTGTAATAGTAACATTAGTATCACTTTTTTTTTTTTTTTTTTACTTCTGTTTCTAATTCTTTCACTGATGTCATGGTGCTTTTCTTTGTTCTAGTAGAAACCAAAATCAAGTGAAGGTGCTTGAGTTAATCCTCCACAATGGAGAACTGTACAAACACTGAAGGGACAGTACAATGGCAGGCAACACAGAGTGCCTGGACGATACACCCTGTGCACGTGCGTGTGTGCGTGGGTGTGAATCCTGGTTCCGCTAGTATCTGTGCACTCTCAGACAGTTTGGGCCTCTGTGTCACAGATTTTCATGCGTAAAGTAATGTCATAGCTACCTGGCCCAACTTGAGTTCATCAATCATGGTGCATACAAGTCTTCAGCATTTAGTGTTGCCAGATTTACTTTGACAATACTGTAACACACAGACACCACACTTACAGATCGTCCAAATTCTTATTTCTCTGCAGGTAAATTAGATAAAAATGAGTTTCTACTACATCCGAGGCAATCCCACTGGTCTTTCAGATCCTTTTAGTTATAACGGGGGTCAGGCAGTGGCGCAGTGGGTTAAGCGCATGTGGCACAAAGCGCAGAGACCGGCGTAAGGATCCCGGCTCGAGCTCCCGGCTCCCCACCTGCAGGGGAGTCGCTTCACAGGCGGTGAAGCAGGTCTGCAGGTGTCTATCTTTGTCATCCCCCTCTTCTCCCCATTTCTCTCTTTCCTATCCAACAACGATGACAACAATAATAATAACTACAACAACAATGAAAAACAACAAGGGCAACAAAAGGGAACAAATAAAAAAAGTAAAATAAAAGTAATTGCCTGCTTTTTAAAATTTTATTACTTATCTGTGGATGTAGTCAGCTGTTTTCACCAGCAATGCACCATGAACTTTAACCATAAGACCTATTGTTAGGTGAGCGGTCAGCTTACAAATAAATATGTTCTCTGCATAAAATGTTGGGCAGTATGTTGAAACTGTCAATTTTTTTTAAGGAACAGAAAAACATATAATAAGAATTTTTGATGCAAGGGAAGTCATTTAGAGTATCAATATCTGTAGAAATGTCCAGGAAATGTGTAAGTCCAGTAAAATTTTTTAAAAAATGCCAAATGAGAAACTACTGTGCCTCTTCAAAATAAAGGGTTTTAAAAATGATTTACTCTGTGGGAGAGAATGAGAAAATGGAAAGGAAGGAACAGTGTGCCATTCAGCTCTAAGCATTGGGGACGGAATCTTTGACCTCAGGGGTACAAATTAGTGACCTCACTGGGCGAGTTAAATCCTCAGTCAGGGGATCACTCTATCCCAGGCAGTACCCAGGATTGAACCTGACACCTCATGTATGCAACTAATTCACTCTATCCACAGAGCTACCCCACGGCCCCATTTTTCCTCTCCAGCTTAAGAATGAATATATAGTACATATAACACAAAGTGTGTATTTTTGGACTGTTTATGCTTTTGAAAAGTGCTTCCATTAGTTGCAGCCAATTAATAGTTGTTAGATATCAAAAGATATGTAGAAATAGCACATGCTAAAATGAATTGTGCATACTTTGTCAAATATATGGGAATATTCATAAGTTGATAAAGGTATTTAATTCAGAAGGATAAATAATCATTGATTTCAAAGGATATTTACATCCCTATGTTCATAGCTGCAGTATTTACAGTAGCCAAAATATGGAAGCAACCAAAATGCCCAACAAATGACTAGAAAAAGCTGGTGAGTGCCGTGTGAAGCTATACCTTGTAATCTTTTTTTTTTTTTTAAATTTCCTTATTGGGAGATTAATGTTTTGCAGATGACAGTAAATACAATAGTTTGTACATGCATAACATTTCTTAGTTTTCCACAATATACCTTGTAATCTTATAACCTTGCAAAGTACTACTAAATCATTAATAAAGATTTTTAAATGTTGAAAAAGAAGTGATGGGATATAAATTCTATGGAATACAACTCTGTAATCAAAAAAGGTAAGATTGTATCATTGGAAACAAAATGGGTGAAACTGGAAGCAGTTATAACAAGTGAGATAAATACAGTGGTCATGCACAGTTCTCAGTTTTTCCTCTTAAATACTATGAGAAAGTAACCAACTGAACTCTTTGGAAATACACATTTTATATAGTTGTATACATTAGCCTTGTTTACTTGGGAATTCTTTTTGCTCTCGTCATAATCAGCTTCAGTTTCTACAGTAGGTTCTTCTGGAAGATCTACCTGACTCACCAGATACAATTTAACTGAGGTCTACTCCTTGATTCTCATAAACTTGTTTGGGTCCCTTTTAGCCAAATTGTTGACCATCTATTTAAAGAGATTTGAAACTGTTTTGCACTGGGACAGCTTAGAAGCACTAACACTTCATGGGGTGATTTCACACTGGCTGGGGCATTACTAGGTGGTGGGTCCTGTGGCCCAAAATTTCTTAGCGCTTCTGTCCCCAGCTCAGCCTGTGTTACCTTGATCTGAGTGATGCACATAGGGACTGTGGTAGTAGCGGTGGTGGCGGAGGAGGAAATGTGGTGGCAGGGAGCCGGTGTGGCTGCTGGTGTTTTATTTTTCTCAGGCTTCTTTTGTTTACATGCTCTATTAAATGTGGTTGCTCTGTGGAAAATGCTCACAGTCAAAGTGGCCGCTGCCAGTGGGGGCTTTGCAGACTAGTGGCTAGGGTGTGATAAGATTAAAATAAGGACAGTTAAACCACAACCAACTTTACTTTCAAAAGGCCACAGCTAATGGAAAAAAACAAAACAAAACATCTATTTAAACATGTACATATTTGCTATAAAATGAACTCCTGGGCTTGGGGAAGGGAGGGGGCTGGGGGCTCCCCCACTTTCAGTCTACAAAGTGGATTCCAATTAGCTACTATATGAATTGGAAATCTTATGCCCAGAACTGTCCAGATACTGCACCTTTGATCCACTATTTGTTTACTTTTTAATTTATCCATAAAATAAATATCAGCAAGACCATAGGATAAGAGGGTTCAATTCCACACAGTTCTCACCACTAGAACCCTGTATCCCATCCTGTCCTCTGATAGTGTTCTTTATCCCTCTGGGAGCATGGACCCATGATCATTACAGGGTGCAGAGATGGAAGGTCTGGCTTTAATTGCTTCTCCTTTTTAATTTCTTCGTCCAATTCTTTAATTTCTGGACATGGACATTGACCACTCAATCCATACTCCCAGCCTGTTTCTATCTTTCCCTAGTAGGGCAGGGCTTTGGAGAGGTGGGGTTCCAGGACACATTGATGAGGTCGTCAACCCAGGGAAGTCAGGTTGGCATCATAGTAGCATCTACAACTTGGTGTCTGAAAAAGATTTAAGATGTAAAGCAGAACAAAATGTTTAATAATCAGGAACCTAAGGGCAGAACTACAGCAGATGAGCTTGAGGTCTCCATTTTGGTAAAAGCTAGTAGGTTGATTTTAGGTATATTGGGGGGCATGACTTTACTAATTTTTGCCTTAGCCTGACAGCTAACATGTAGATAGGCCAAAGGTATTGTCTAGGGAGATGGTTTTAGGGTTGGAAATAGGACTAGAGAGCTGGATCAAGGAAGAGAGTAGCTCCAAACTATGGGAAAAGTCTATAAATATCGTGAACTGAAAAAAAAAAAAGCCATCGATTTGATCTAGGGCCCATATTTAGTGCAGGAGCCTGTGTAACCTCTGCATCCCTGTAGATCTGAGCTTGTAATATATGGTCACAGCTAAGAACATTCTAGGCTGCACTCATTGCTGGACCCATCTTCCTCGAGTGGTAGAGTATTCTGGCCTAATCTCCCTTCAGAGAATGGGACAGTCCCTACCGTTGTTGATCCATGTTAAGGGCAAGGTCCATTATATTGTTCCTGATGGAGATGACCAGTGACAGTGGAGAGTGGGATCTATTAGAGGTCTGGGCCCATCATGTCTGTGTGAGCCACTGCTTTATTTATTTATTTATTTATTTATTTATTCCCTTTAGTTGCCCTTGTTTTATTGTTGTTATCGATGTCCTTGTTGTTGGATAGGACAGAGAGAAATGGAGAGAGGAGGGGAAGACAGAGAGGAGGAGTGAAAGATAGACACTTGCAGACCTGCCTCACCACTTGTGAAGCGACTCCCCTCCAGGTGGGGAGCTAGGGGCTTGAACTGGCATCATTACACTGGTCCTTAACCTTTGCGCCACGTGCGCTTAACCCGCTGCGCTACCGCCCGACTCCCGTGATCCACTATTTTGACACTGCTTTGAAGGAAAGGGCAGGAAGGACTTCGTATGGCACTAAGATTCCATGGAATTTGATTTATAGATGCAGGTACCTTGGGCTTCATTTCCTCAGTGTAGACTCAGTGCCACAGATCAGTTCTGAGCAACCCTACTGACATAGACTGTAGATTTGGGTAATAACAGTGATTTTTTTTTCTTCACAAAAGCATAAACATGCACAGGTTCTGAGTGAAAACTGTGTAATTAAATATGATATATTGAATCCTGTGAAGCCCTTTAAGGGACCAAAATTTCTTCAGAGTCAATGCATCCAAAGCTTATTAGAAGACATGAATGGTGGTCTGAGAGGTATCATTGTGGATAAGGCACAGGACTCTCAAGCTTGAGGTTCCAAGTTTAATCCCCGGCAGTACATGTATCATAGTAATGCCTGGTTCTCTCTGTCCTTCTATCTTTCTCATTAATAAATAAATAAACAAAATGTTAAGATAAAAAAGAATACATTAATGTCAGACTAAAGTATGGCTAGGGTCAATTAGAATAAGGCTACTAAGCAGTGTGAGCAAATGCTTCCAAACCAACCCAACCCATCCCAGCCAGCATGGACCAAGTAGATGCATTCAAGTCATATATGCATGCTACTCATAGACTTCACGTTCTTGTCTTTGCTCTGAGACTCCACTTTTGGGTGATCTTTGGCTTCTTGTGAGGATTGGCAGTATTCTACTAGTTTATTCCAAAATAGTCTGGTAGGAGCTCTGAGCCAAGTAGGCTTGAAGTTTATGTGTCTCTGTTTCTGAGAGCATGCTCTTATGGTAACACTGCTGAATTCCTGAGGTTTTAGTGACAAGACTAGAAGCTGGGAATCTCATTCACACCCTCTCTACGGAAAGGAGCTTTAGGTTCTCGCTTCCCAACCAGTTTCCTTTCTGTCACTTGGTCCATTAGAACAAGCAAATTGGAGTTTATTTTATGTGTACAAATGGTCCACTTTCTCTCAAACTAGAATTATCACTGTTACCCAGAGATGCATTTTTCTTGAATGACATGAAGTATGATGAAAGACCAGTAGACATGATGCTCTCCTATCAAATATTTAGGGCAATATTCACATTTGAGAAAATAGCTTACAATACAATGTCATTCACTTTACTTCAGGTTAGCCAAACACGAAGAGAAAATATTGACAACCATATTTCATAGTGAGTGCAAAACAAGACCATTTCAGAACCATACAAAACACTATTTTAGGTGTGTGTGTGTATAGTTAGATAGCATAGTGATTATGCAAAGACTCTCATGCCTGAGGCTCCAAAGTCCCAGGTTCAATCCCCTGCACCACCATAAACCAGAGCTGAGCAATAGTCAGGTAAATAAACAGAAAAAAAAAAAAACCACCACTATTTTATATTTAAAAAATGACACAAAATATCTGGTGGCATTCTACCTGTATTCACAACCTCTCCTTATTCCTATTTCATAATTTCAATACTTTTATATGCCATGTACAATACAAAGTATAATGCAAGACAAAAAAACCTGATAATTCTGATATGTTGGATTTTATTACTTATTAAAATTGTACAAAGAATGCATGAGTTAAAAAACACAAAGGGAATGTGGGATGTTAAAAAAAAGAAATACAAAAACAATTTGACAAGTGAAAAAAATTCCATCCTGAGAATCCAAGTTAAAAAAGAAAGATAGTTTGCTTACTGAAAAGCACGATTCCAATATATTAAGAAGTCTTTTAGATTAGGAGTACAGCACAAGACTTTTCTTCAAGTATTCATCAACATATTAGTCTCAGCCTCACTGAATGTATAGAATGGACCATCACGTTACCTTATCAGCCACAGGCAGGCTATTATTACCTTATCAGCCACAGGCAGGCTATTAAATGTGTGTGGATGTGGTACAATGTCTGTGAGGTACAACAATAAATAAACTCTCTTTAGCCATTCAATACAGTCAGCAGTGGGTGTTTCCATTTCAACTTTCAATTGAAGATTCCATCTGCAGCTCTTTTTTCGTTTGTTTGTTTCCTCCAGTGAGAGTTTTTCACACTTAGAAACAGAAACATAAGAATATTTGAAGGAAGTTTTAAAAGGCAAAATGGCACATTATGATGCAGGCTTTTATAACAAGTCTGTGTACCAAAGATGGGATGAGGGACAAGACAACAGAAGAATTTACTCTACAGTTCTTTGGAGAAGGATTAACTACTGACTGTTCCCATGTCCACATTTTAGCTCTCACTCCCTCCAGCTTTATATCTATCTATCTGTCCATCTGTCTGTCTGTCTGCCATTGTATTAGTGCAAGGTATGCACAGTGTTGTTATGTTGTTGCTGTCAGCCAGTGTTACAGAAAGCAGTGGCTGAGATGGTCTAGGTAACCCCTGCTGCGAGCACAGGGCCACCTCGGACGCCAGCCCACCCTTATTCTGGCTTCTCTCTGATTCTAACTCCATCTACTGGTTTTCCTTTCTTTACTAGCAATTTATTTTTATTGAAATGTAACTGACAGATTCGTTTCAGGTGTACAACATAACGTGCTGTGTGCATATATGAGAACATGGTCAGCACGGTCAGCATCCATATGGCTGTAAAAACCTTGAAGATCTATTCTTTCCCTTTAGCTAAGTGTAGCGGCTGATGCCACAGTTAACCTTGTCTTGTATTTCTGAAGCTGAATTGTTTTCTTTGACAATCAGAAGGGGTTTAACAACAACTTGCTTTGTCTTGTAGCCTATCAAGTCCTACAGTTCTCATGGAATGGTAATCTTTCTAAGACACTGGAGAAACAGGTTATTTGAGGGCTACACCAGGCTGCAGTACGAGTCTGTGGGGACACGAGTCTTCGGCTCTACCATTTGATCTCTATGGCCGTGGAGGAACTACTCACTCTGATCTGCAACTGTAAATGGAGGCCTTAATGGCATCTCTGCTTCAGAGGGCTGCTGTCTTGACAGAACACTACAGCTAGGGGTTGTCATGAGATAGTGGTCACAGAGACATTTTGGCTATGGAAAATCCTCAACATTATTCCCTAGAAATGCAAAACTCACAGTACTTTTTCTGACCGGCAAATTTACACTTAAACAGAAAATGCTTATGCCTAGACAGAAATCAGTATTTCGCACTCATCAGTGTTATCAATATGGGAGTCGGGTGGTAGTGCAGCAGGTTAAGCACACGTAGCGCAAAGCGCAAGGACCGGTGTAAGGATGCTGGTTCGAGCCCCCGGCTCCCCACCTGCAGGGGAGTCCCTTCACAGGCGGTGAAGCAGGTCTGCAGGTGTCTGTCTTTCTCTCCCTCTCTCTGTCTTCCCCTCCTCTCTCCATTTCTCTCTGTGCTATCCAACAATGACGACATCAATAACAACAATCATAACTACAACAGTAAAACAACAAGGGCAACAAAAAGTAATATTCTTTTAAAAATATTATCAATAAATTCATGTAAGGCAAATGTGCTGTAAATTGGCACTTGTAACCTTTGAATCTACTCAAAGAAAATGTTCCCTCTTTAACCACTTTGTTGCCATTGTGTTATTTTCAAAGACTTACTTTATCCGCAGCAGTCACTCAGAGTTCTAATAGTGGTTTTTCACTGTCCTGCTTTTCTTCAGCTTCTTCTTCAGATCCTACATAGCAGGAAAGAAGAGAAGGGTACAGTCTTCTATTAAAACCTTCAGCAATTACTACGTCCATGCTTTGTTTGTTTGAAGGTGAGAGAGCACATGCCAGAGTCTGTATGCCAGGGACAGAACCCGGAGCCCTGTGCTCTGAGGCTCAACACCGTAGCCGCTGCCTGGTAGCACTCTGTGGCACAGTAACAGAACATAGTAAATGCGACATGACAGACATAGTTCCCAAGGGATTTAGGTGAACAAAATGGTTGGTCATAACGTGTTACTTCATTTCTTAGAGGAGAAAAACCTTTTTTTTTTTTTCTTTTCCTTTTTTCCCTCCAGGGTTATTGCTGGGGCTCGGTGCCTACACTACGAATCCCCGGCTCCTGGAGACCATGTTTCCCATTTTGTTGCCCTTGTTGTTGTGCTTGTTGTAGTTATGATTGTTGTCATAGATGCTGTTGTTGTTGGATAGGACAGAGAGAAATGGAGAGAGATGAGGAAGACAGAGAGGAGGAGAGAGAGACAGACACTTGCAGGCCTGCTTCACTGCTTGTGAAGCGACTCCCCTGCAGGTGGGGAGATGGGCTCCAACCGGGATCCTTATGCCAGTCCTTGTGCTTCACACCATGTGTGCTTAACCTGCTGCACCACTGCCCGACTCCCAGGAGAAAAACCTTTAAGATAGATCCTATCGCTGCCACTAATCTGTCATCATGAGCTTCATTTACATTCTAAAAATACTCACAGACCCCATAATTACCATTCCCTGCCATTCCTCCGTTCGCAGCTGACAAGCTGCCTTAATTTTTCCAAGAGCAAATGACTTAATGGTTTCAATAATATAATAACATGTCTGAAAATCACCTGTCCCTAGTGAGTGAGACAGTGGTGAAGGTTCCTACTGGTCACTTCTGACACGGTCACACTCACAGCTATTCTGGGTCACTGTCTCATGACCTTTACAGTCACCAGTCATTTCTTTTTGCAATTACTTCCTTAGGTTATATTAAAGAGAAAACAGTATTTGCTACCCATTATATAAATTCTCCTTTTAAAAAATAAAAAAAAATCTAAATGTCTACGAAAAGAACACAACTCCAATATTCTTACATTCCCTTAAAGTTATGTGTCCAGGCCAAGTACGGAACACCTGGTTAAGTGTTCACATTGCAATGCGCAAGGACCCCGGTTCAAGCCCTTGGTCCCCACCTGCAGGGAGAAAGCTTCATGAGTGGTGAAGCAGGGCTGCAGCTGTCTCTCTCCCTCTCCCCATTTCTAACCCCCTCTCCCTCCTAAATTCTTCTCTGTCTATATCAAATAATAAAAAAAAATTTAATTATGTATTTTTAGCTTATGGCAATACAGAAAATTCACATACTATAAAGTGAAAGTAAATAATGAAAAAACATACAAATCATAAGGTCATATTTGATAAGAAATCAAAAATATCTACGTGCAAATCAGAATGCTAGGAGAAAATAACCAGATAAATATATTTCTAGGTAGTCCTAAATTTCTACAATAAACTTAAACTGACTTCATCATTTTTGAATTAGAATTTTTTGAATTCAGGATATAAATAATGGGCAACAGGGCCACAGTTCCATACATCTCACATACAAAACTAGCAGGAAATAAACTAAACTGTCACCACCAATGTTACTGGTAGATCAGATGAACTTTTAATTCTGTTCTTTCCACATTACAATAAAGAGCAATATCACTATGCAGGAGATTTGACTTTATAATTATTCTTATCTTACCAGAGCACTGTTCAACTCTGGCTTATGGTGGTGTGGGATACTGAACCTGGAACTTTGGAGCCTCAGGCATGAGAGTCACTTTGCATAATAACCATTAGGCTATCTACCCCCACTTGACTTTATTTTTTTTAAGTGATGAAAGGACCAGGCTGACTGGTCAAAAACATAAGCTATCCACCCAAAAGAAACAACTTCTTCACAGTTGCTTTTCTCTTGCCAGATACTGTACTTCAAAAGGACATTTTTTTCTTATTACAATGCTGACCTGAATTATAGCCAAGGACAAGTCTGGTCCAGAAGAAAGACCATGAGAAGTCTGAGGAAAGATTGTGTCCTATATTTTTACACCATAAATGTTACAATTCAGGTTAATTCTGTGACAAAATGAAGAGACAAAGGCATGGGGGTGAGAGACTTCCCTTCCCAGCTTCTTAAACGGCTGTACATAGCAGAACTGAAGTGGTTTAACTGTCTTCTCACTTTGAAAGGAGTTTGAGGAAGATGGTCCTACCACATCTTCCTGTTTTCTGGGCTCATTTCCCATCTGTCAGACAACTGGTATCTAAGTAATAATACCTTGATATGTCTTGGAGTTTGGGGATCTTAATTAGACATCCTTTCATTAAGTCACGGTGTGAGTCTTTCATACAATTTAAAAGGTTTTCGGCTCTAGCTGAGTGAGAGTAACGGTACCTCTTCTTAAATAGCAGCGATAGAAGTGGATGAGATTGTCCCCATCTCCATAGGGAAATGATCACACCATACAACTAACTGTAAAGTGATCGTGTCTGATAGGCTGCAGGGTGCAGAGGGTGTGGTGCTCTAACTGGGGCTGTTCCTGTCCTCACAGCTCTTTGTCCTGATTCTTCAGCTGGATGGGCAGGAAGGCCCTTTTAGTGAAGGAAAAGCCATAAGACTGGCTACAACATTAGGCTGCAGAAGGAGCTCTCTCAATACCACTGTGATGGGGAAATGACAGACGGACTCAGTGACCTGCAAGTGCAAAGAACAGAAGCCCTGCTGGCTGGAAGCTGGGGCCAAAGTATAGTAAGTATCTAGGCTTGACCCAGGCTGCCTGCAAGCTCAGTGGAGACCCCAACAGAGGCCAAGCTCACCAAATGCTCCTGGTCAACCCTGAGGCTGTGAGCACAGGCAGAAAAAAAGAACATCATCAACTAAAAAAGAACTAATGGAGAAAGACTCAAAATACACTATCATTTGAACGCCGATGAATACATGCTTAGATACACAGAACAGACACCAAATCATTTGGCAGAGATGGAGTTGATGGAGAGCGTGTTATATAGATGAATATACAAATACATCCTTGTTGATTTACTGGTTACTGCTGCTAAGCTACGCAGATACAGGGATGAACCACAGGAAGTTAAATTTAAAAATAAATGCAGGAGGGAGCAGGAGATGGTGCACCCGGTTAAGTGCTCACTGAAGCATGTGTAGGACTCAGATTTGAGCGCCTGCACCCCACCTACATGGGGGATGCTTCACAGGCAGGTTTTTTTTGTTTGTTTGTTTGTTTGTTTTTACAGAGCATTGCTCACTTTAGGTTTATGCTGGTGCAGGGGTTTGAACCTGGGACTTCGGAGCCTCAGGCATGAGAGTCTTTCTGCATAACCACTATGCTATCTATCCCATGCCCTCTCTGTCCTACTATGTCTCTCTCTCCCCCTCAATTTCTCTCTGTCCTATCAAATAATATTGAAAGGACAAAATGGAATAAATGGCCACTAGGAGTGGTGGGTTTATAGTGCCAACACTGAGCCCAGCTAATAATAATAATAATAATAATAATAAATGAATAAGGAAAAGCAAGAATTTAAAACACCTGACAGGAGACATCAGCAACTGCACACTGCTAGTTTCATAGATGTGTCCCCAGCATTGTTCTTAATGCAAAGCAGTGAGCACCAACCTTTCTGGAGAATATCAAAATCTAGATGGGCAACGATATATTCTCAACAAAACCATTTGTCCAATTAAAAAAAAAAATCACAAGGCAGAAAAGAATAAAAACACTGGGAGTCGGGCTGTAGCGCAGCGGGTTAAGCACAGGTGGCGCAAAGCACAAGGACCGGCATAAGGATCCCGGTTCGAACCCCGGCTCCCCACCTGCAGGGGAGTCGCTTCACAGGCGGTGAAGCAGGTCTGCAGGTGTCTGTCTTTCTCTCCCCCTCTCTGTCTTCCCCTCCTCTCTCCATTTCTCTCTGTCCTATCCAACAACAACGACAACAACAATAATAATAACTACAACAATAAAACAACAAGGGCCACAAAAGGGAATAAATAAATAAAATAAATATTAAAAAATTTAAAAAAAAAGAATAAAAACACTATTATTATTCACAGAGAGAAATATTCCAAAATTTGGGAGACCACATGTTTGACACAACACGTCACCGTACACCGGAACTGAGCAGTGCTCTGGTCTGTCTCTTTCATTATCTCCATAAAACTAAGTAAAAATAAATAATAAAATTAAAAAAGAGCTATTTTAAAAAAACTAAAATCCAGAGTAGAAAATGATTTTTAAAAATACATAATAACGGGAGTCGGGCTGTAGCTCAGCGGGTTAAGCGCAGGTGGCGCAAAGCATAAGGACCGGCATAAGGATCCCGGTTCGAACCCCGGCTCCCCACCTGCAGGGGAGTCGCTTCACAGGCGGTGAAGCAGGTCTGCAGGTGTCTGTCTTTCTCTCCTCCTCTCTGTCTTCCCCTCCTCTCTCCATTTCTCTCTGTCCTATCCAACAACGACAACAACAATAATAACTACAACAATAAAACAACAAGGGCAACAAAAGGGAATAAATAAATAAAATAAAATATTTTTTAAAAATTTAAAAAAGAGAAACTTTAAAAAAATACATAATAACTACAGAAAATAATCATGAGCATAGTTAGGAGAAATGCCAGATTAACAGAAGAAAGAATTTATTAACTTAATGACATAGCAATAGAAGTTATTCCACATTCCATGGGCTGGCGAGACAGCATCATGGTTATGCAAAGAAACTTTCCTGCGTGAGGCTCCAGGGTTCCAGGTTCAAGCCCCAGCACCACCATAACCAGAGCTGAGCAATGCTCTGGAAAATAAATATCCAATGAAGTAACTGAGAGAACTAGAGTAAAAGAAAACTGAAAGAGCACATAAACATCTGATAATAATAAGCACGGAATTGACATGTCATGGCACTCCCCCCCATATGTGAAGAAATGATGGTCTAAACTTACTAAATCTGTTGAATTATTAACATACTCATGTGAGAAGCTAAAGAAATAATCATTCGGATATACAAAGAAATCCTTATGTAAACAACTTTATAGGCAGTGTTTTGACAACTAAAGAAAGTGCATGAAGATGAAAAGAAAACATCAACATTTTATTAAAAAATTTATTTATTTTCCCTTTTGTTGCCCTTGTTGCATAACATTGTTGTGGTTGTTGATGTCGTCATTGTTGGATAGCACAGAGAGAAATGGAGAGAGGAGGGGAAGACAGAGAGGGGGAGAGAAAGACAGACACCTGCAGACCTGCCTCACCGCCTGCGAAGCGACTCGCCTGCAGGTGGGGAGCCGGGCTCCAACTGGGATCCTTATGCCGGTCCTTGTGCTTTGTGCCACGTGTGCTTAACCCGCTGTGCCACCGCCCGACTCCCGGAAACACCAACATTTTAAAGATGTTGCTAAAGGAATATTTAGAAACATATTTAACTATATACTCCGTGATTTAGAAAATTAGTGCAGGTAGTAACAGCAGCAGAACACAGGGCTTCGGTGCAGAAAGTGCTGTTTCCTCTGCTACTTTGTGGGCCGGAGCTAGCAGATCTCTTTCCTTTCTCTTACATGTGCTTCTTAAACTCACTGAAAAAAAAGACAAAAATCCTACAACCCAAAATTTCTAAAAATAGGTGTTCTATCTCCCACTCCCCCTCTCAATTTCTGCTTCTACCTAATAAAAAAAAATGATAAAGCAAATCTGTAAGCAAACCCCTTAATATCCTTTAAAAATACATCTCCTTACATGGTTGATCTTTCTTTCTTTCTTTCTTTCTTTCTTTCTTTCTTTCTTTCTTTCTTTCTTTCTTTCTTTCTTTCTTTCTTTTTTACCAAAGCACTGATCAGTTCTGGTTCATGGTGGGGTGAGGGATTGAACCTGGGACTTCAGAGCCTCAGGCATGAGAGTTTTTTTTGCATAACCATTATGCTATCTTACCCCACCCTGTGAGAACTAAAAGCCAAGACCTTGTTATACAAGGGAAGAGGCAAACATCTTAATTTTAACATTTCCAGTGTCTTTCTTCCTCTCCTATCTCCATTTAGTCATTTAACAGTTATGAATTCTTTATGTGTTAGACAGACACTATACTAGGTGTTGAACACAGACAGGATACAAGCGGGAAGGCAGTCTTCAGATGTCCTCTTAATTACTAAGGCTAAGTAAGTGTCACTTCAAGAAAAGAGAAACCAATTAACTTCTGCAGCTGTTTAATTTTTAGCTACAGGCCTAAGGAGGAAGTTTCTAGGCACATTAATTCTAGAGATAGTTTTACATTTTAATTCTTTACTAAGGTAAACATGCTTACAGTGAAAACAGAACACAAGAAACAAGGACTCTAAATAGTCCTTCTCTGCCTACTATGAATTTGCATTTTGTCTGTCCTAAAACAGCCACCTAGTGGAACTGTAAGGTTATTGTCTGTTCAATAATTCAATAAAATGGCAGTGCTTCCAACTATCACAAGGTGGCAGCAATGTTACAGGAAAGAGGCCAGTGGATATAGCGATGAGACTTAATGAATACTTGACTTAATGAATACCACTTGAGGTGGTATTCCTCAGGTCATTATCCAAACTTCTTATATTAAGTATTAAGTAACATGGTATTCTTCAGATAATTGTCTTGCTTATTTTGAATGTAATTAAGAAAGTACAGTAGTGCTAACAAATTTTAAAATAAAAACATGTAAACATCTTAAACATGTAAACATCTTAAATGTTTACATCTTAAACATCTTAAAATGTAAACATCTTAAAAAAAAAGTCCTGTGGCAGAAAAAGTTTGCAATGAAACAATCTTTAAAGTGAGGTAATGGGAGAACTCTCAGAAGGCTATACAAGGACCTACCCTATGACCCTGCAATTCCTCTCCTGGAGATATATCCTAAGGAACCCAACACACCCATCCAAAAAGATCTGTGTACACATATGTTCTTAGTAGCACAATTTGTAATAGCCAAAACCTGGAAGCAACCTAGGTGTCTAACAACAGATGAGTGGCTGAGCAAGTTGTGGTCTATATACACAAAGGGATACTACTCAGCTATTAAAAATGGTGATTTCTGGGGCCGGGTGGTGGCGCACCTGGTTGAGCGCATGTTACAATGTACAAGGTCCCAGGGTCGAGTTCCCGGTCCCCACCTGTAGGGGGAAAGCTTCACAAATGGTGAAGCAGGGCTGCAGGCGTCTCTCTGTCTCTCTATCCCACCCTTCCCTCTCAATTTCTGGCTGTCTCAGTCTAATAAATAAATAAAAATAAGAGAAAATGTTTAAAAATGGTGATGTCACTGTTTTCAGCCCATCTTGGATGGAGCTTAAAGAAATCATGTGAAGTGAAATAAGTCAGAAACAGAAGGATGAATATGGGATGATCTCACTCACAGGCAGAAGTTGAAAAACAAGATCAGAAGAGTAAACATTAAGCAGAACTTGGACTGCGGTTGGTGTACTGCACTAAAGTAAAAAGAATATGGGGTTGGTGGGGGGGGATCAAATCCTGAAACATGATGGCAGAGAACCTAGTGGGGGTTGAAATGTTATGTGGAAAACAGAAATGTTATGCATGTACAAACTATTGTATTTACTGGCAACTGTAAAGCATTAATCCCCCAATAAACAAAAGTAAAATAAACGAAAATAAAAATAAAAATAATATCATGGAAAATGGGGAATTAAATGCTTGTGCTAGATTTCTGCTGGCTAAGAGATTTTCTCCTAATTCATATCTTTTTTTTATTCCCTTTTTGTTTTATTGTTGTAGTTGTTGTTGTTGGATAGGACAGAGAGAAATGGAGAGAGGAGGGGAAGACAGAGAGGGGGAGAGAAAGACAGACACCTGCAGACCTGCTTCACCGCCTGTGAAGCGACCCCCCTCCAGGTAGGGAGCCAGGGGCTTGAACCGGGATCCTTCTGGCAGTCCTTGTGCTTTGCGCCACGACGTGCGCTTAACCTGCTGTGCTACCGCCCGACTCCCCATATCTTTATTTCATCTGACTCTATGTGTTTGTGTTTGAGAATAACAAGTTACCTGGTTCTCTCCTCATATGGTTTGTCTTGTTGGTGTTTTTTGTTTTTTTTTGTCATATATAACTTCTGCTTGGAACCCATTTACTGTACAAACGACCCCCACTGCTTGATGGCAGATGGCTGGCTCGACTTGTAATTGTTCAGCCTTCTGATGGTGCAAAACTTATCTAGTAGTAGAAACCACACTTTGAGTTTTGATGCCCCGCCCAGCCCCCAGCCACCAATATAAGATGAGATACTCTGGCAACATAGGCCAGTGGCAGGGAGCCACAATTCTCTGTGAAACATAGGACCATGAAGGTAAGCCACCCAGAATCTCCAGCACACTGTGCCGCCAGCATCAGTGGTGTCCTGAGCACGTTACATGCTAGGCCAGGCTAAGTTATGGTGTTCAGTAGATTAGATACACTAACTGCATTTGCAATGTAGAACATTTTCAATGTGTGATGGAATTTACTGGGATATAACCTGCCGTAAGTAGAGGAAGATCTGTCTTGTATGCACGTATGAAATATTTGCTAGGCATGAAGTAACAGATTCTCTAACCCAAAGTTACATTTCAGTGGTAAAAGCTGTCCTCTTCACTGCTGAGGACAGCAAAGCTAGCAGGATGACAGGGTTGTGGAAAAGGTCTTACAGGGGCCAGGCAGTGGCGCACCTGATTAAACGCTCACATTACAGTGTGCAAGGTCCTAGGTTCAAGCCCCTGGTCCCCACCTGCAGGGGAAAAGCTTCAAGAGTGGTGAAGCAGGGCTGCAGGTGTCTCTCTGCCTCTCTCCCTCTCTATCTCCTCCACCCCTCTCAATTTCTGTCTGTCGCTAATAATAAATCAATAAAAATATTTTATACAAAAAGTTCTTACAGACTATTAAAAGGACACCCTCTCTACAAAGGCTGAGAGTGTGTGGGTGGGTGGGGGATGTGGAAAGAAGTTTCCTGAATATTTTAGTGCAGACTTAAGACTAGAGGGCTAATGTTAAGGATAGGAAAAGAAAGAGGTGCTTAGTTAAGTGTTTCAGCATATGTCATTCTCCTCAAACAAACAAACAAACTCAGAACATACAAAGTAACAACACGAGAGGTCATGCTGCCGGCTAAGGGTGTTAGCTAGGTGTTCTCTGCCGCATTAAGGGTCTACTGTTAAGGCACAACAGCATGATCAGTTTCACATTTTCATGAACACGGAAAGAAAGGTCACATAAACTTCACTGCCTGTGATCATGGACTCTGGCACTCCTCCCCATTATTCTTCATGCTGTGTTAGGCAGATCATTCCAGCTCCCTGTGCCTCCATCTGCTTCTATCTACAATAGGGATAATTAGATTTTTCAGTCATAACGTGGTTGGGGAGAACCCTCCCAAAGATGCAGCTGCTATTTTCAACATGACATTCTGGTTCGTAACGAAGGCATGTAGAAAGAGACTGACAAAGGAGTGCTGGAGATACAGATCACAAGTCACAGAGTCTGTGCTTCTCACATCTACTGTTACTTCTGTGTCTCACGCTGGCTGCTCATCATGATTGTGTCCTAGTTGTTATCACATCCTAATTGTATATTAAATGTTTTCTAATTATTATTCTGCATGTAGAAGGGGGGGAGGGAACCTTAGCTTTTAAACAACAGACAGATACACAAATGACATATATATATATATATATATATATTTTTTTTTTTACCTGCTTCAGACTCAGGAGGAGAATAAAACTGACCATCAGAAAGACCACCAGGTATCAGTGCTGCCCTCTCTGAAGCATCTTGGACTATCAAGAGTCCTAAAATAGAAGAAAGTCAGATGGTAGAAATAATGTTACAACTCTAGTAGCTTTTGGTAAAATTAGTCAGAATCAAGTGATGTTAGAATTAAAAAATAAACTGTATTAATAAACTATAAATCACAAAATAAGCTATTATAAACTGTGAATCAGTACAGGAAGAATAGATGTCAACGAGTTTTAAAAAATTCTTCATGTTACTCATGAGAGTCTTTGACTCAGAATTTATAACATCTCTCCCTTGGGAATATCTATTTGCCTACAGATGTCACAACAAAATATAAAGCAAAATTAAAGACCTAGTCATTTCATACAGTTTAAAATGTGCATTTAGTTAGGTTAATGTCAGATACGAAGCAAAACTGGACAGCCTTTCATAAATATATGGAAGTATATGGAAGACTATAAAATAAAAGAAATACAAAGTAAAAAGTCATTCTACAAAAATCTACATGTGCAAAAAAAGTACAGAGAAGGAAGTCTGCTGTAGATAATTCAAGATCACTTGAGAGAAATGGAGCAGTGACTTCTTTGGGTTAAAGCTAACATTATATTGAAATAGTCAGGGAAAACACCAGGCCAAATAGCCCGGTAAAATATAGACAATAGGGCTGGGGAGACAGCATAATAGCATAATAGTTATGTAAAAGACTCTCATACCTGAGGCTCCAAAGTCCCAGGTTCAATCCCCAGTACCACCATAAGACTGAGCTGAGCAGTGCTCTGCTCTTTCTCTCTGCATTTCTCTTTCTCATTAAAAGATTAAATGAAAGCATATTTAAAAAAAACATAGACAATAAAAATGTTTTAAAATCACTATGAGCTTTGCTTGATGAACTACTTTGAATTTGATTTTACCACTAAGCAAGCCTCAGGTACATTAATAGTTGATATGCTGGGCAGGGGTAGATAGCATAATGGTTATGCAAAGAGACTCTCATGTCTGAGCTCCAAAGTCCCAGGTTCAATCCCCTGCACCACCATAAACTAGAGCTGAGCAGTGCTCTGGTAAAAAAAAAAAAAAAAAAAAAAAAAAGTTGATATGCTTTCAAAAAGTTAAATTCATATATAATTTAAAACTTATCTATTTATTTTTATCATAGTACTGCATTCATTGGGGAAACTGACGATCCTTCCTAGCCGACTGAATCCACATGGATCCCAGTCACTTTCAAAGCCATTAACTGGCTACGGAAGAAGGGCAAACGCTAGAAGAAGAAGAACTGCTCAACTCTAGCATATAGTGGTGCTGAAGATTGAACCTGGGACCTCAGAGCCTTAGGCATGAAAGTCTTTCATAACCACTATGATATCTTCCCAGTCCTTATATATAATTTTTAAAAAAAAAGTGACTTCCATCAACTTTGTCATCCCTTCTCCACAATAGGCTTTCATAATGAAATAGAAGGTATAAGCATATAAGATAGCAGCTGGTCTGATCATGTGTTCTTAAAATCTACTCATAAATTATTATTATTTTATATACACATTTCTTCTTTATAAATGAGATTTCCTAACACAAAACACTTGTAAAGTTATTTTTCTTCTGTCATTTTCTGAGTTATAATCATTTTTAATTTTCTTTTTTAAAATAATTTTTGTTATTATCTTTATTTATTAGATAGAGACATCCAGAAATCAAGAGGGTAGGAGAGACAGAGAGAGAGAGAGAGAGAGGGAGAGAGAGAGCCTGTAGCCCTGTCCTGCTTCACCACTTGCAAAGCTTTCCCCCTGTAGGTGGGGACTGGGGGCTCAAACCTGGGTCCTTGAGCATTGTAACGTGCGCTCAACCAGGTGCGCCACCACCTAACCCCTAATTTTCTTTTTCTTTTTTAAATTTCTTTATTGGGGAATTAATGTTTTACATTCAATAGTAAATACAATAGTTTGTACACGCATAACATTTGCCAGTTTTCCATATAACAATACAACCCCCACTAGGTCCTCTGTCATCCTTTTGGAACCTGTATTCTCCCCCTCATCCACTCCAGAGTCTTATTTGGATGCATTTTAAAAAATTTTTTATTACCTTTCTTTATTTATTGGCTAGAAACAGCCAGAAATTGAGAGGGAAGGGGAGATAGGAAAAGAGACACAGAGACACCTGCAGCCCAGCTTCATCCACTACGGTTCATCACGTAGATAAAACTCCAGTGAAAAAATTTTCAAAAGCTCAAGTCAGTCAATCTTGCTAGTTAGCATCCAGGGATATTCAAAGTCACACAGATAGATGATGAACGTTTTCTCAGGCCTTGTGATTAAACGTTATAAGCGATCACTTGCCATACGGTTAGAAATATAGGATCTTGGTGTCAGGATGGCCGAACGGTCTGAGGCACTATGTTAACAAATACAGGGTCTTGGACAATCACCGACTTTTATTTAAAAATGTTATTCAAGTCACCTGAAATAGGTTCACAGTTCCCTGGCTGTAAATAACACAATTATTTAGTTATACAAAAATACTTAATGTCCTATAACTATTATTGATGGGAAGAGAAGCCAGTCTGTCTGTACAGGTGTGTGCAGTTTCTTCCAGCCAAGTTTGGAAGAGAGAGAAAGGAGCTACATTCCAACACATCCTTTCATCCATCCCTTTTCCCCATTTCTGCTATAGCCACTGATAAATGGATACTACGATCTGTCTCTCCCCACCTATAAGTCTATTGTAATCAAGGCACCTACAGTTCTTTCCAGTGTAGAAGTTGTCTTGCATCAGAAGATGACCTTTGAGAGAAACTTACTGTTTTCTTCTTCTGCCTCTTGGGGTAACACTTTGAAATCCAGAAACCACGTCTCAATCCAGGCAAGAATGAATGAAATGATGGGCAGCACATAGCCAAAAGCCCCTTGAGAAAAAAGCTGGAAGAAATGGTGGTTATCATGATCTTACACTGAAAGACACAGGCTTGTCATTACAGACTCTAAGTAGCAGTGGTAGGTAATACCTTTGAGAGGATCACTTTTGCTAGTAAGAAGGCACTGGTCACTGCAGTCGTCAGCTGAAAGACATGACCCAGCACCATTTAAATTAGACTTTTTTATACTGGCAGGGTATCATTCATACACACAATAATCCATCTAAGCCACAGGCACATAACCCAGACCGGGGCAAGGGGATTGGATATGTCGTGCACAAATGCCTATAGTGGCCTTGACGAACAGACTGGAGGTCGGAGGACATCAGGTGCCATGTTAAGTAAATATTAACCAAGCTGCAAAGTCAGTGTCTATTAGCAAGACAAAATAAATGAATAAACAAGAGAAAGAGAGGGAGAAAGAGAGACATACACGCACTTGCTCACACACACCCTGCTTAGGAAAGAAGGTATTTGTATCAGTTAATTGACACCAAGTTCTCTTTACACACTAGCTGACTTCTCCTCTGAGTTGCCTGGTCTCTGCAAATGCTTGGGCTTTTTAAAATTTTTTTTTTTAAATTTTTTTAAATTTTTTAAATATTTATTTATTGATTCCCTTTTGTTGCCCTTGTTGTTTTATTGTTGTAGTTATTATTGTTGTTGTCGTTGTTGGATAGGACAGGGAGAAATGGAGAGAGGAGGGGAAGACAGAGAGGAGGAGAGAAAGACAGACACCTGCAGACCTGCTTCACCGCCTGTGAAGCGACTCCCCTGCAGGTGGGGAGCCGGGGTTCGAACCGGGATCCTTATGCCGGTCCTTGTGCTTTGTGCCACCTGCGCTTAACCCGCTGCGCTACCGCCCGACTCCCCGCTTGGGCTTTTTAAAAATATTTTTATTTACTTATTATTGGATAGAGACAGTGAAAACTTGAGAAGGAAAGGGAGCTAGGAAGGGGAAGAACAGAAAGACACCTGTAGCCCTGCTTCACCACTCATGAAGCTTTTCATGAAGCTTTTTCATGAAGCCAGTGGGGTCCAGGGGCTTGAACCTGTGTTCTTGTGCACGGCAATGTGTGAGCTTAACCAGGTGTGCCACAGCCTGGCCCCTCTGCAAATGTTTTCAAACCACTAAATTTGACCTGACCCTTTGATAATCTGAAAGAATGTGTCAAGGAGACACTCTTTAAAAAAAAAAAAATTGCGGGAGTCGGGCTGTAGCGCAGCGGGTTAAGCGCAGGTGGCGCAAAGCACAAGGACCGGCATAAGGATCCCGGTTCGAACCCCGGCTCCCCACCTGCAGGGGAGTCGCTTCACAGGCGGTGAAGCAGGTCTGCAGGTGTCTATCTTTCTCTCCTCCTCTCTGTCTTCCCCTCCTCTCTCCATTTCTCTCTGTCCTATCCAACAATGACAACAACAATAATAACTACAACAATAAAACAACAAAGGCAACAAAAGGGAATAAATAAAATATTTTTAAAAATTGCATAGAATATATCTGTTAAAAACTTTCCTGAAACTGAGAATGAGAGACACAGTCTCTAGTTGACATTAGGGGGACTCTGAAACAGAATGTTCCAGAAAGGAACTCTCACAGAAAAACTGGTGGGATGGGGCAATCATTACAGTTATTTGGTCTTGGCAAGAGAACTCAGCAAAGGGAGTCCAGTCTGGCTAAAACGGTTAACCCACACATCCGTGAAATATATGTGTGAGGCTCAACAGATGATCTGATACCTGCCCTGTGAGTCTGTAGCTACTCAACAGAGATGACCAGGCAAAGGTGACCCTTCATGGACTCTGTCTTGGGAAGAGCTACACCACTTCCAGCTGTACAAACCCATAGTGGCTCACTCACAGATGGAGGTCTCATGAGATTCCAAAAGCAGGATTACAGGTTATTATTGGGCAGTTCTCTCTAGCTGGGAAGTTGAACACCCCCAAAGTCCGTATGTGTGCCTTTGCTCATTCAGAAAAAGAAAACATTCAGATAGCTGTGCAAATGGCAAAAGTAAGTCAGGGGGAAATTGTTCATGATTCTCTTTTCAATCAACAAAGATTTGCTGAGGGTGAATACCAGGGGTTAGATGGTGGCACACCCGGCAGAGCACGTGTTACCATGTGCAAACAACTAGATTCAGGCCCCAGGGAAAGCTTCGAGAGAGGTGGAGCAGTGCTGCAGCTGTCTCTCTCCCTCTCAGTTATTCTCTCCGCTCCCAACATTTCTCTGTCCTATCAAAAAATATTAATAGTAATGACCATTTATTGAGGGTGGATACTATGTACCTGATTTATGTGCTAGATACAAGGAAACGGAGAAGGGTAAGGTCCTTACTGCCTTCAAGAAGCCTGAGGGAGATAATAAAAAGGAAGAAGAGGATATTACCCTTTAAAACTAGAAAGAGAAGAGCAGGGACAGGAAGGAAAGCAATTATCAAAATAAGCAGAGCATGTTAGGAAGTAATTAAGCAAACGGGAAAATTTCCAAGTATCTTTGAAACAGCAGTAATGATCTCATCTCTCATGTGCAAACTGAGATAGAGGGAGGGTTGATGCTTAGTCAGTAATGGCTGCTGGGCCTCTGGCTTCCTCACTTGGCGCAGGGCCCACAGAGACTGAGTGAGTTATGCATTACTATTGGCAAGAAATCCTGACACATTAGGCCTGCTAAAGTGGGGGGGGGGGGGGGGGGCCTCAGGACAAGCAAGGAGAAAGTACCACAGGCTAGTGCCTAGCTATGACCACAGAATGCGAGCTCAGACCCACAGGGATGCAGAGGTTACACAGGCTCCTGCACTGAATATAGACTCTAAGTAAAAATCGATGGGGTTTTTCAGTTAACCATATTTATATACTTTCCTCATACGTGGGAGCTCCCTGATTCAGCTTTCTAGTCCTGTTTCTAACTTGGACATCCTTTTCCCCAGACAATACCTTTGGCCTATCTGCATGTTAGCTGTTGGGCTCAGGCAAAAAAAAATTAGTAAAGTCATGGGCCCGGGCCCTTGTAATATACCCAAAATAGACCTGCTAGCTTCTTTTCCAAAATGGAGACCCCAAATCTCATCTGCTCTATTCATACCTTCCTGATTATTAAACAATTTGTTCTGCTTTATATCTTAACTCTTTTTCAGCTGCCAAGTTGTAGATGCTACCATGAAGCAAACCTGACTTCCCTGGGCAGACGAGCCCACCATGTGTCCTGGAGCTCCACTTTCCCTGCCCCACTAAGGAAAGAGAGAGACAGGCTGGGAGTATGGATCGACCTGCCAACACCCAAGTCCAGCAGAGAAACAACTGCAGGAGCCAGACCTTCCACCTTCTGCACCTCATAATGACCCTGGGTCCATACTCCCAGAGGGATAAAGAATAGGAAAGTTGGGAGTCAGGCAGTAGCGCAGCGGGTTAAGCACACATGGTGCCAAGCGCAAAGGCCAGCTTAAGAATCCTGGTTCGAGCCCCCGGCTCCCCACCTGCAGGGGGGTCAATTCACAAGTGGTGAAGCAGGTCTGCAGTGTCTGTCTTTCTTTCCCCCTCTCTCCACTTCTCTCTGTCCTATCCAACGACAACACCAATAACAACAACAATACCTACAACAATAAAACAACAAGGGCAACAAAAGGGAATGAATACATAAATAAATAAGTATTTAAAAAAAAAAAAAAAAGAACAGGAAAGCTTCCAGTGGGGGGGGAATGGGACACAGAACTCTGGTGGTGGGAATTATGTGGAATTGTATCCCTCTTATCCTGCTGTCCTGTTGATCATTATTAAATCAATAAAACAAAATCACCACTTATTCTTCCTGCACCCTGGAGGCCTGCCCACACCACTGCCCACCCAGCATACTCACCGCAATCGCCCACCAATGACGCACTCTGCACACAGCATATGCGAGTATTAACACTTTGAACCGAAAAACTGCCAAGAGCTATATGGGGGGAAAAAAAAAGAAGCTTCAAAAAAGAATACACACAGGAAAGTAAATGACTTGGTTTTGTGAAGAATCAATGAAACCATCTTCACCTTCCGATCTAGCTGAAGGCTGTCACAGAATGACCTACAGACCAACATTTGGGATCCATCCTTTGAGTTTAACTAATACCTTTCACACCAAGATTCAAATGTAATTTCCCATGATCAACAAACTAGCAAGCAAGGGAATGATTTTTCTCTCTAAGTCTCCGTGTAAAATTTTATGTTCTTTCAACATGAGAGAAAATGTTCTACGAGTTGATTTCTTTTTTATTTTTTAATCTTTTTAATAATATATTTATTTATTTATTCCCTTTTGTTGCCCTTGTTTTATTGAAGTTGTAGTTATTGTTGTTATTGATGTCATCATTGTTGGCTAGGACAGAGGGAAATGGAGAGAGGAGGGGAAGGCAGAGAAGGGGAGAGAAAGACAGACACCTGCAGACCTGCTTCACCGCCTGCCTGTGAAGCGACTCCCCTGCAGGTGGGGAGCCGGGGGCTCCAACCGGGATCCTTATGCTGGTCCTTACGCTTGGCGCCACATGCACTTAACCCGCTGCACTACTGCCGACTCCCTATTTTTAAAAAAATCTTTATTGGATAGAGACAGCCAGAAACCAAGAGGGTAGGAGAGAGACACCTGCAGCCCTGCTTCACAGCTCAAACAGCTTTCCCCCTATAGGTGGGGACCAGGGGCTTGAACCTGGGTCCTGAGAACTGTTAATATGTACACTCGACCAGGTGTGCCAATTCCCAGCCCCACAAGTTGAGTTTTCTTTTTTCTATCTTTTTTTTTTTTTTTTTTTTTACAAGAGCACTGCTCAGCTTTGGTTTATGATGGTGCAGGGGACTGAACCTGGGACTTCAGAGCCTCAGGCATGAGAGTCTTTATAGAAGCACTCTGCTGGACCCCGCCCCTTTTCTACTTTGCATTCCACTAGGCTGATTGCTGAAACTCTACCTGGAATCCAGGGATGGATGCCAGCTACAATTCCTCCCAAGCCTCTTCCATTTGTTGTTTCTCCTTGATATTAAAGTACACTGAGAAACTGAGGAGGAGGATGAGATGAGAGAACAAGAGAACCCACGCACACCTGCTTCCTCTCTCCTCCTAGGGCATGTGGGAAGGAGACTCAAATTACCATCTTGGTGCATGGACGCCTGTGAACTTCATCGGGTCCGCGACTACCTTGCTCCTAGCAAGGTGCTCAAATCACCTTTTGCTTTTTATTTTGGCCTTTCTTTTATTTATTTTCTTTCTCTTCTTTTTCTCTTTTTTCTTTCTTTCTTTTCCTTCTTTCCTTCTTTCCTTCTTTCTTTCTTTCTTTCTTTCTTTCTTTCTTTCTTTCTTTCTTTCTTTCTTTCTTTCTTTCTTTCTTTCCTTGCCACCAGAGATATCACTGGGGCTCTGTGCCTGCAGTACTCCACTGCTCCTGGAGGCCATTTTTCTCATTTTGTTGCCCTGGTTGTTGTTGCCCCTGCTGTTGTTGTTGGGCAGAGAAATGGAGAGAGGAGGGGTAGACAGAGACGGGGGAGAGAACCTTAGATGCCTGCAGACCTGCTTCACTGCTTGTGAAGCGAGTCCCCTGCAGGTGGGGGAGCCAAACCGGGATCCTAAGGCCGGCCAGTCCTTACACTTTGCGCCACGTGCGCCTAACCTGTAGCGCTACCACCGCTGGGCTCCCTCTCTAAGACAATGTTAAAATATTTAACACTGGGCTGGAGTGACAGCCTAGTGATTATACAAAAGACTTGCATGCCTGAGGCTCTGAGGTCCTAGGTTCAGTCCTCAGCATCACCATAAAAACAGAGCTGAGCAGTACTCTGGGGTTCTTTCTCTTTTTGTTTCTCTCTCCCCCCTACACTCTCTTTCATTAAATAAATAAAAATATTTTTAAAGAATACTTACTATTATTTATAAGAGGATAACACTAAGGAAGAAAGAAAGATAATGTTCAGGGAGGAAAAGTGACAAAGACTTCAAAGTCTACTGAGATTACCGGTTTCAGTGTGCCCAATGCTTACAGTTTCATCAAACCTAAAAAGAAATGTGAAATACGAAATACTTACAAATATGTCGAAATAAGAAGAGTAGTAGTCATACCGCACCACCTCCTTTTCTAATGTATTTTCAATTCCTCCATTCACCTAGGAAGAAGATGAAGAAGTAAAAGCAAGGAGATTTACATGTGGAAATACTGTAACATACAAATAAGATTTTATAACGTGCTTTTTTTTTTTTGCCTTCTTAATAAAAAGTGTCAAAATATGGAAAAAAGAATTTCATAGTTCTAATAAATGAGAAACAGCCTTTTTTACTTCAGTACTTGAATTGAATACACATTTGAATTCACTTATTAAATAAATATAAATGCGTAAGGAAGAATGTTCTTTCTGTAGTTCATATTTCGGCCAACTAAAATGCAAAGTAAGAAACTCCTTTTTCTCAGGATCAGTAGTAGCGCACCTGGTTGAGTACACGTGTTACAATTTGCAAGGTCCTGGGTTCAAGCCCCTGGTCCCCAAATGCAGGGGGAAAGCTTCATGAGTGGTGAAGCAGGTCTGCAGGTGTCTCTCTGTCTCTCTCCCTCTCTATCCCCCCCTTTCTCTCAATTTCTGGCTGTCTCTATCCAATAAATAAAGATAAAAAAATTCCTTTTTCTCTTCTCATATACAATCAAATGAATATATATATATCCATACTTCCCTTTCACTTGGGGTGTTCTTTACTTTCTAGTCACTCTCTACTGTTTAAGGTCTTGGAGGCCTAAACATCAATGATGGCAATTACCAAGGACACAAGAGAGAAGACCAAAAAGTCTTCCTGGTTGAACAGAAAACAAAATAAGGGGCAGACTAGAGCTATCATCCTATGTGACAAAGTTAAAGTAAATGGTAAGATGTCTAAGACCTAAGCCCCAAACCTACCAGGTAGGGCATATGCCAAGTTATGCATATAGCTCAGTTTTAAGTATTGCACCACACAGGAGGCTCCTGTTGCAACAGAGAAAGCCCTGGCCTTGTGTATCCTTCTCTGTGTCTCTATATGAATGAAAACTAAGAGGCCAGGAGCAGTGAAATTGCACCTGTGTGAAGCCCAGGGAATAGCAGGTGGGCCAAGGGGATGGAGAGAAAAGGAAAACCTAGCAAACTTTCCGTCTACTCCTAATTCTCTGATCAAGACAACTGCTAAATAATTAAGTCCAAAATTCCAGAAATTAGGGAGTCCGGCGGCAGCGCAGCGGGTTAAACGCCCGGCTCCCCACCTGCAGGGGAGTCACTTCACAGGCGGTGAAGCAGGTCTGCAGGTGTCTGTCTTTCTCTCCCTCTCTCTGTCTTCCCCTCCTCTCTCCATTTCTCTCTGTCCTATCCAACGACAGCAACAACAACAATAATAAATAATAATCACAACAATGATAAAACAACAAGGGCAACAAAAGGGGAAAAAATGGTCTCCAGGAGCAGTGCATTCGTGGTACAGGCACTGAGCCCTGGCAATAACCCTAGAGGCAAAAAAAAAAAAAATCCAGAAATTAAACTATAGAGATTTTTTTTTTTTAATCAAGAAAGAATGCGTATGTCCTGCAGCTAATGCAGCACTCAAGCAGAAACTACAACTGTTAGGATCCCTGGATCAGCCTCATAATAAGGAGCCTAAGACGTAACCATAAGTTGAAGTCTCGAGTCTGGAGCACAGCCGTGGTTCATCCTGACCAAAGCAATGTAGCTAGCAGGGAGAAGGACACATTTAAATCCAATTAACCATTAAATTTGTTAGTGCTAGCAGAAATTGATAAAGAATACCTTTGAAAGAATAAAAATGACCTCGAGTAAAGCATCCTCTCGGATTAGATACTTTTCAAAGTATTTCTTACACAAATGAATGTATATCATAAACTGTTCTACACTTTATAAACACCTTAAGGTTTACATTTCTGTGTGACCTGGTTATAATGGCTATAAACCTACTTGATAAAGAATAGAATTGAAATCTGTCCCTACTTTGCTCAAGCCTACACACTGCTGCCATCACCTTTGTCTTCACCAAATATTTGCTGAGCACTTACTCAAAGTCAAGCATTATTCTAGACACAAGAACACATCAATAAGCACAGCAGTGTATGTCTTCATGGAGTTTACCTTGTAACAAGGAGGACATAAGAAAATAAGTCTCAGGAAAATGAGAAATTGTACCCACGTGGCAACTGTCTTGTAAATCATTATTTCCCTGACAGGAACAATAACAAAAGAAAGAAAAGCAGTCCTATGCGGGGGCAGGCCACATGATGACACACTGATGGCTGCTTTCACTTTGGATTGGGAGGAGTCATGAAAATCTTCCCTGGGGTCATCCTTACACGGACTGCCCCTGGTGGTGAGAATGGTGGCATCCCATAATTCTGTAAATCAATATTAAATCTCTAAGCAAAATAAAATGTTTGTTTGTCTGTCTGAGAGAGTGGGAAATGAGAGAGGAGGGAGAAGACGGAAAGGCCTAGGGTACTGCTCACCTCTGATATAAATAAGATGGTGCTGAGGAATGAACCTGTGCTCAGCTAGCTCCCTGGACTTGACTTTTTTCTTTCCTTTTCTCTTCTTCTCAGTTTTTTTCTTTCTTTTTAAAAATATTTATAGATGTCCAGTATTATTAAGTGGTAATGCTGATTTGGTCCAGGGTGGCAATAGCAAAATGGTGAAGAGGTCACATTTTGAATATTATTTTTCTGGTTGGTTAGACAGAAATTAGTCTGAATATTAAACACAAGAAACACACACACACAAAACAATGAAACTAATGAAAGCTGAGTATTAGTTTAGTTTGGGGAATACGTATCTGGGGGCTACTAGTGAGGAAAGCAGATGTGTGTGTGTACACACTCATGAGAATGCATACACTTTCATCAGCAACACACAGCAGTTAGCGGGAGGATGGTAAGCTAGAAGTCTAGCTGGACAAAGCAGAGAGGTAACTATGTACAACACAATCCATCAGCTCCTAGAAGACCGTCAAACCATGATTTCAAACCACTTCAGAACCTATAACAAGTTGCAAGTAATCCCAAATACTTTCCTCTCTATGCATGAATGAGAACAGTCTAAAATCAGTTTCCCCATGCCATTTCGCTTCCTAGAGACACCTTAATTTCTAACAAGGTAACCTTTTCTCTAACACACACACACACACACACACACACACACACACACACACACACACACACTCAGTACTTCTGTTCCTCTTTTGGGGGGCTTGGTGCTTCCACTAGGAATCCACTGCTCCTAGAGGCCATTTTTCCCTTGTTGTTTATCGTTATTGTTGTTGTTATTATTGTTGTCATTGCTGTCACCGTTGTTGGACAGGACAGAGAGAAATGGAGAGAGGAGGGGAAGACTGAGACGGGGAGAGAAAGACAGACACCTGCAGACCTGCTTCACCGCTTGTGAAGCGACTCCCCTGCAGGTGGGGAGCTGGGGGCTCGAACTGGGATCCTTGAGCTGGTTCTTGTGCTTCGCGTCATGTGCCTTAATCCTCTGCACTACCACTCAGCCCCCCTTCTGCTCCTCTTTATCGTCAAAATTTCTCTCTATTGTTACTACATTCCAACTTCAGCTTATTCTTCCACCTAAATCCCATCCTTTCTTGGCTACCCTCTTTATATATTCCATCAAGTCCTCAACTCCTTCCCTTGTAAACTTTCAGTCCATTACCAGTCTCTTCCTAATCTGGATTTCTGTTATCCCTAAGAAAAAAAGAAAGAAAGAAAGGAAGGAAGGAAGGAAGGAAGAAAGAGAGAAAAAGGATAAATAAATGAAAAAAAAAGAATAAATAAATGAATAAATGAATGGGCCAGCCAGACAGCTCGCCTAAGACAGTGACTGAGTTGCTATGCATGTGGCCTAGGTTGAGTCCGGCCCTCATCACACAAGGGGTTGCTTTGGTGCTGTGGCACCTTCTGCTCTCTCCATCTCTCTTTTTTTTACTACCTAAAAAGTCTGTGTGAAGTGGTGACACCCCATGACCAGGAAAAAAAAAAGGGGGGGTAGAGTATAACTCCAGAATCAGTATATGAAACACAAATGCTGAGAGAACAATAACAATTCTCTTTCTAGGTTAAATTTATTTTAGATAATACTAAATTACACTGTCATTATATAGAGCTATGCCACTGTTAAGGGGGGTGCTGACAGCTGCTTCTCATGTCATCTTTAAAAAAGCTGACAAGGGGGGAGTCAGGCAGTAGGGCAGAGGGTTAAGCGCACGTGGCACAATGTGCAAGGACCGGCATAAGGAAACTGGTTTGAGCCCCTTCACCCACCTACAGGGAGTGAAGCAGGTCAAGACGGTGAAGCAGGTCTGCAGGTGTCTGTCTTTCTCTCCCCCTCTCTGTCTTCCCCTCCTCTCTCCATTTCTCTGTCTTATCTAACAATGACAACATCAGTAACAACAATAACTACAACAACAATAAAAAACAACAAGGGCAACAAAAGGGAAAATAAATAAATAAATAAATAAAAAACAAAATGTAAAAAAAAAAGAGTTGACATGTTGGGTATGATTTAACTGACTTTAAAATCAAATTCCAGATGGAAGCAAAGTCCGCCATGACAGTTCCAGATTAAATTAGAAGCTTTCGGATACTTTCTGGTAATAGAAAATATTGGAGTGATAGAAATGTCACGACATGATTTTTTTTTTCTATGCAAAAAATACATCATCACATTCCCAACAACTCAATAGTAGTAAAATAAGGAATGGACATGGACAACAACATGTTAGAAAATATAATCTCAACTAAAAAGTTAAAAGCAAAACAAAACAAAACAGTAACAACAGAACACAGCCTTATTCCTGGTACTACTCTGATCCCAGCTTTATTCAGTCTAAAGAGTCCAGTGGAGAAGAGTTTGGAGAAAAAGTATCTCCAAACAAGTCAAGCCATGCAGGATTCCAGATACAAACTAGGAAATCAGTCCACTCAAGAACGTGTCAGGAGGCCCTAGGCAGAACCAGAATGACCACTTTCAGCCGACCCCAGAGATCAGAAGCCTTAAGAACTTCCAGAAGGAAAAGGAACCAAGGGTCCCTTTAAATTTCTCTATGCTCACTCATATCTGCACTTCAGGCTGGCCTGGTGCTAGTCAGCACTCTAGGTCAAGGAAGAAAACTACACCAGAAATTATATATAAATGCAAAGTGTTTGGATTATTGTTATGACTAAAAAAAAGTTGGTACGTCTCTGTATGTATCTGAAGGCCTAAGCACACACTTAATGCTATGTCCTTTCTTTCTTTCTTGTTTTTTAAACATTTATTTATTCCCATTTGTTGCCCTTGTTGCTTTATTGTTGTAGTTATTATTGTCATCATTGTTGGATAGGACAGAGAAAAATGGAGGGAGGAGGGGAAGACGGAGGGGGGGGAGAAAGATAGACACCTGCAGACCTGCTTCACCGCCTGTGAAGCGACTCCCCTGCAGGTGGGGAGCCAGGGGCTCAAACCAGCATCCTTCCTTACACCAGTCCTTGCGCTTTGCGCCACCTGCGCTTAAGCTGCTGCGGTACCGCCCAATTCCCTCCTTTATAGACTACAAGGCAGTGAAAGATTCTCTTTAGTTAAATTTTGTGAAGGGGCTAGGTGGTGGCGCACCTGGTTAAGTATACACATTACAATGTGCAAGGACCCAAGTTCAAGCCCCTGGTCCCCACTTGCAGGGGGAAAGCTTCATGAGTGGTGAAGCCGAGTTGCAGGTGTCTCTCTTTCTCTCTATCCCCTCCTCCCTTCTCAATTTCTGTCTCTATCCAATAATAAATAGATAAATGTCTAAGAAATCTGTGGAGACTATAATACATCCATCAGAAGCCTGTGCCTGCTGTTCAGTAATGTACAGAAATCAAAACACAAAGCAAAGTGAGACAACAAAGACTTTACACATGAGTAGTAAAAATGTATAGAGACAAACCACAGAAGACAGTGATCATACAGTTTGTACTGACAGACCCACGTCAGGCTCAAGAACTCTAAGCAGAATTAGAAATAGAATGTTAAAAGGAATTCAATTTTCACTTACAAGGGGCTATGTACTGACAGAGTCCTCTCTTAAAACTACTGGTATGCTCCCCATTAAAATATTTATTATTTATTCAGCTCTCATTATATAGCTTTTAGCTTAGAAACATAGTGTTCCTTTAAAACATATATTGATAAGTATTGATTTTATGTGCACACATGGAGTCCTTAGTGAGAAAGAGATACTGTAAGTTAGTACATCATTGGATTGTTTGATTGACTTTTTTGTTTTTAAGGTATATTCACAATGCTAGGTTAACTGAAGGGAAATCTATAAACAGAAATTTAAGGGGGCCAGGCAGTGGTGCACCTGGGTGAATGCACACATTGTAGTTCCCGGGTTCAAGCCCCTGGTCCCCACCTGCAGGGGGAAAGCTGCACGAGTGGTAAAGTAGGGCTGCAGGTGTCTCTCTGTCTCTTTCCCTATCTCCCCTCCCATTTCAATTTCTGTCTCTGTCCAATAAATAAGTAAATAAGTAAATAAATAAATAAAATGAAATTTAAAAAGAAACTCAACAGTAGTTTCATAGTACATTATCATTATGTTTTTTGAGACAAATCTTATTTTCTAATGTGAGTGTGTGAATTCATAGTTTCGTCTCTCTAGCAGAATCTATGATGAAATGGAATGAGTCCAGTAAAGGTCATTATTAAGTGTCTACAACAAAGAAACGCTGTTATGGATCAGAATATTAATCATAGAATAGGGTAAGATCTTTATACTTTCAGGTAAAAGACAAATTAAAAAAAAAAATCCTAAACAGGAAATGAAAAACAAGAAGTCATTTCAAACAGTAACCACAATATTTTTTTAAATACTTTTCCAAATTTCTTATAAAGCACCTAGCAAAAAAAAAAAAAAAAAGCAAGCACATAATGCCAGAAACCTTAGAAAATATATACCCAGAGATTAGAAAATATATACTGGAAATTAGCTGAAAGAAAAATTTAAAAAGCAGACAAATTCTGCTATTGGGGTGGGGGTGTTATTCTAGAAAAGTTAATTTATGTAGGCGCAATAGAAGAGTTCTAGACTTGTAAGTGTGAAGCTCCAAGTTTGATCTGTGGAGCAGCATATATCAAAGTACTGATCTGAGCTGGTCTTCCCTCCCCCCCCCTCCTCTCCTCTCCTCTCCCTCCTAGCTCTAGTAAAGTACAAAAAAAAAAAAAAAAATTTAAGGGTTCTTTTTTTTTTTTTTAATTTTTTTCTTCTTCCTTACCAGAGCCCTGGTTTATGGTTTATGGTGGTGTGTGGAGGGACTGAACCTGGGACTTTAGAGCCTCAGGCATAAGAGTCTGTTTGTATAACCTTTATGCTATCTAGCCCCCACCTTCACCTATTTGTTTTTAGGGACTGTAAATAAATCCAAGACTTTGAAACAAAATGAACAGATCTGGGGTGGAGTCAAGATAGCTGCATGAAGACAGGTAGGCTGACTCTCCTCAAGAAATCTGCTTGGGGTCCTGGCATCTCTGAATGGAAGCCAGATTTCGAGGCCAGTAAGAGAGAAACTACAGATGGGAGGGGACAAAGAGAAACCACAGTAGGAAAAAAAAATTATAATCCATTTATGAATCGGCAAAAGAGTGCTGGAGAGGACAAGTGCAAGCCAAGCAGTGAGTCTCCCACTGCACTTCCAAGTCCGTTCCCCAGGCCAGGGTGGCTTTTCTGAAAATTAGAAGCAGCCACTGGCACAGACCACCTGTGCAGAATAAAACTCCCCACGGCAGATCCCAGGGCGGAACTTTTTGTCAGAGCACAGGAGGGGTCCTTGCTACCTTGTTTGGGCAGATCTGAACTACAGGTAGGCCCAAGCAGTCTGGCAGGTCTCCTCTGGCTCTCTGTGTAGATTCCCTCTATTGGCTGAGGTTGGCTGCTGTGTGTTTTGTTTGCTTGTTGTTGGAGGGAGTTGTCCTATTTTGTGTTTCACTGTATTTTGCATTTATTTATTTATTTATGATAGTTGCTTCTGTTATTAATTCCTCACTTCAATGTGGGCACAACAGACCCTACCTCTCATCTTCCAAAGGCAGTGGTGGTGTCTGTAATACAACAGATCCAACACAGAGTAACTGGTCTCAGGGGTCCAGGAACCAACAGACCAGAGCCCACCCATCCCACCCCACATCTAAACAGCAACACCCAGGACACAACTTTCAAAAGACGCCAAATATAATGGTTAAACAAACAAACAAAAAATGACCACTGCAGCAACAAACCAGGACAGAAGTCCAGAAAGAAATGCCAACAAGCTAGAAGCAATAAAGAATGAGGAAAACATCCAAATATTAACTGATGCTATAATCACAGGAGTCGGGAAAGCTTTTGACGTAACTATTATCAGAAATGGGGAAACAAATGAGGCTGAAAAAAAACACAAACTGTCTACAGGTAATTAGTGCTGAGAGCTGAAATGCCTGAGTCAAGAGCCCAACTAGCTGAACAAGTTAATACTGTAACTGAGCAAGGCACCAAATTGAACAATTTAACCCTACATAAAATATAGTATAAAAATATCACTAGTGGATTTTAACCAGTATTTTGACTTTTATTAATGTATACTTAGTAAACTTTAAATCGCTGAGGTTCATGTTACATTTTGATTATACACTACTGATCCAGACAATGGTTTGCCAGTCTGTGTAAGCTGATAAAATAAAAACAAACTTTCAAACTCTAGAATAATAGATATAATATCTAAAATACTTTAGAATCATGCTGAGGTTTTTTTTTTTTTTTGGAACAATGATCAACCATCTTTTCTACTAGTGTCAAGGAGTAAATATTGTGACTTTTGTGATTTTGTCACAACTACCCATCACAAAATCAGTGATAGACAATATGTAAGCATATAGCCAGGGCTGTGTTCCAATAAAACTTTATGTAGAAAAGCAGGTCAGCTGAATTTGGTCTCCAAGCTAGGGTCTGTCAATTCCTGTTCTAGAGCAAAACATCACAAATTCGAATTAAAAAAAATTAATTAACCAACCTAGTTTTTTTTTTTTACTTTTAAAAAACATTATTTATTTATTTTTCATAGAGACAAAAACTGAGAAGGAAGGGTAACATAGAGAGGAAGAGAGAGAGATATACCTGTAGCATTGTTTTATGGCTCTTGAAGCCTTCCCCCTGCAGATGGGGCCCAGGGGCTTGAACCAGGGTCCTGGTGCAGTGTAACTGATGAGTTCTACCTAGTGCATCAATGCCCAAGCCCCAAAATTTGTTTTAAACAGTAACAGCAGAGGCCAAGAAAGGTCCAAATGAGGTAGAGAACCATCCTTTCTTACTTAGAAAATAAACACTGAACTCACTAGATGAGAAATTATGAGAAAATTAAAATTGTCTTGTCTCTAGAAAAGATTCTTATAATGTCATGAAAAGCAAACACTTACATTTAATTCTATTATCCACAGTAATGTTACAAACAAGAGGTCAAAGGTGACAAACAAACAGAAAGTCCTCCTGACATCTGATATGCCTTTCTTTTCTCTTCCTTCGTAGGACTCAATCCTGGCCATGAGCTGTGTAGGGTTGATGGAATGAAAGCTGTGCAAGGAAGCATGTGAGCTCTGGCTCCCTGTGAGGGCGTTCTCCATGTCTTCTGGAAGGCGATTCATCCTGAAGGATGAGTAAAGGATTCTTTTTCCAACTCCACCATCCCTAGAAAGGCCAGACCTTCGGGAATAAGAAGGAAAACAGAAAGAGATCATGGTAGATGAGACCTCACCTGATGCCACTGTGTGACTCCCACTACCATGCAATTATCAATATTTCTGAGTGTCTTAACTACGTACTTTAAGAAAAGTGTTATTAAAAAAAGATGTGGAGTAGGAGCAATGTGAAGTAATTCCTGGTGTTAGTAATACAAACTTGCTGTTATGGGGGAAAAAATAGAATGAGAATATAAATGTATTATGATAGAGAGTAAAACAAGATGCTAACAATAATTTTTGTAAGTATAAAAGATAATCTGAAGCAAGCCTCTTTTTTATTATTAGTGATTTAATAATGGTTCATAAGGTTGTAAAATAACAGGATTGTAAGACAATTCCACACAGTTCCCACCACCAGAGTT
>NC_080169.1:7127829-7247475 GCF_950295315.1 Erinaceus europaeus
GAAGAAGGGGGAAATTTGGCATTCACTCACAATTTCTTTTTTTTTTCTTTAATTTTTTTATTTAAGAAAGGATTAGTGAACAAAAACATAAGGTAGGAGGGGTACAGCTCCACACAATTCCCACCACCCAATCCCCATAACCCACCCCCTCCCATGGTAGCTTTCCCATTCTCTAGCCCTCTGGGAGCATGGTAGACATGTAGCTTCCTGGGCCAGTGGGGGGTGGGAGTGGGCGGGAGGGATGGGTCACAGTCCTTTGGTGGTGGGAATGGTGTTTATGTACACTCCTAGCAAAATGTAGACATATAAATCACTAGTTAATTAATATGAGAGGGGGAAATCAATTGTATGTCTCAAAGTTTCTCAAAAGACAAACTGAATCTTTTTAATATATAGGCTGTGTATTTGATATGCGGACTCTCTCAAAAGCCTAGACCAAGTAGATCAGAAGCATCCAATAGCACAGCTATATACAAGTCACTCACTTAATTTCTTTAAGCAACTTAACAAACTAAATTACCTAGGGGGGCCAGGTGGTGGTGCAGCTGGTTGAGCACATGTCACAGTGTGCAAGGATCCAGGTTCGAGCCCCCATTCCCCAGGAGGAAAGCTTACAGTGGTGAAGCAGGGCTGCGGGTGTCTCTCTTTCTTTCTCCCTCTTTATATTCTGCTTCCTGTCAATTTCTGGCTGTCTCTGTCAAGCAGAGACAATGAAAATGTGTTTTTCAAGAGGAAAGTAAGTTACCTGTAAAGTATCCAAACTGGATATAAGAAATTAAAGACCCTCTTCACAGGGACATTGATCCAGTGCCTTGCTGTGTGCCAGGTACTGTCAGAGAATTTTACATATGCCATTTTAATTTTTACAACGCCAGTATGTGTGAGGGACTGCTTATTTGCATAACAGGTAATAGACATCTGGAGAAGAGGAGTAATAAGCATAAAACTACAAAGATAGGGACTGGAGAAATAGGCTTAATAATACAACTTATGTGGAAAATATTGAAAATAATTATGCAAAATTAAAATTACAGTTTAGGAGGGCTGGGTGGTGGCGCACCAGGTTAAGCACACACGTCATCACAGTGAGCAAGGACCCGGATTCGAGCCCCGCTCCCCACCTGCAGGGGGAAAGCTTCATGAGTGGTGAAGCAGGTCTGCAGGTGTCTGTCTTTCTCTCTTCCCTCTTTCCCTTCCTTCTCAATTTCTCTATGTACTGCCAAATAAAAATAGAAAGAAAAAAATATTCTTCACAGCAAAAGAAACCACTACCCAAACCAAGAGACCCCTCACAGAATGGGAGAAGATCTTTACATGCCATACATCAGACAAGAGTTTGATAGCCAACATATATAAAGAGCTTGCCAAACTCAACAAGACAACAAATAACCCCATCCAAAAATGGGGGGAGGACATGGACAGAATATTCACCACAGAAGAGATCCCAAAGGCCAAGAAACACATGAAAAAATGCTCCAAGTCTCTGATTGTCAGAGAAATGCAAATCAAGACAACAATGAGATATCACTTCACTCCTGTGAGAATGTCATACATCAGAAAAGGTAACAGCAGCAAATGCTGGAGAGGGTGTGGGGTCAAAGGAACCCTCCTACACTGCTGGTGGGAATGTAAATTTGTCCAACCTCTGTGGAGAACAGTTTGGAGAACTCTCAGAAGGCTAGAAATGGACCTACCTTATGACCCTGCAGTTCCTCTCCTGGGGATATATCCTAAGGAACCCAACACACCCATCCAAAAAGATCTGTGTACACATATGTTCTTAGCTGCACAATTTGTAATAGCCAAAACCTGGAAGCAACCCAGGTGTCCAACAACAGATGAGTGGCTGAGCAAGTCGTGGTATATCTACACAATGGAATACTACTCAGCTGTAAAAAATGGTGACTTCACCGTTTTCAGTCGATCTTGGATGGACCTTGAAAAATTCATGTTAAGTGAGATAAGTCAGAAACAGAAGGATGAATATGGGATGATCTCACTCCACACAGAAGTTGAAAACAAGATCAGAAGAGAAAAAACAAGTAGAACCTGAACTGGAATTGGCATATTGCACCAAAATAAAAGACTCTGGGGTGGGTAGGTGGGGAGAATACAGGTCCAAGAAGGATGACAGAAGACCTAGTGGGGGTTATATTGTTATATGGGAATCTGGGGACTGTTATGCATGTACAAAGTATTGTATTTGCTGTTGAATGTAAAACATTAATTTCCCCAATAAAGAAATTAAAGAAAAAAAAAAAGAAAAAGAAAAAAATAAAGGGAAAAATGGCCACCAGGAGAGGTGGGCTCATCATGCGGGCACCAAACCCCAGAGATATCCTTGGCAGCAACAACAAAAACAAAACCAACAAATACAAAAAGCCCTATAGTTTAATCCTATGTTTAATTCAAAAATGTATTTTCTGTAAACTGAAAAACATTCTATAAAGTTTGTCTGCTAGAATAACCATGACTGTTTATTTGGTTCGTTTGTTGTATATGTTGATATGAAAAGACTAAATAGAAATTCAATTTCACGAGTTCCCTTAACTAGAATGGCTTACATCCTTAAGAACTGTCGAATATTGGGAGTTGGGTGGTAGTGCAGAGGGTTAAGTGCACATGGCACAAAGCACAAGGACTGGTGCAAGGATCCCGGTTCAAGCCCCTGGCTCCCCACCTGCAGGGGAGTCATTTCACAGGCAGTGAAGCAGGTCTGCAGGTATCTTTCTCTCCCTCCTCCTTTCTGTCTTCCCCTCCTCTCTCCATTTCTCCCTGTCCTATCAAATGGTAAGGACATCATCAACAACAACAATAACTATAACAATGATAAAAAACAACAAGGGCAACACAAGGGAAAACAAATATATATAAAATACATTAAAATAAAAGATAAGATTATAAAAGAGAACTGTCGAATATCTTCAGCAACTTATTATAGTATACTCAATCCCTAAATACTTATATTTATTCTCATTCATATTCTGAAACACTAGCCACTCAGTTAAAACCTGAAGAAGTAATGACTGCAGATTTGAACACAAACCTTTTAAAAAAGTAAGTGCACATATCAGGCTCTTGACAAGGATCTTATATCCCAAACACCTAGTTTTCTGTCAAACTCGTAATTAAGTGTATATATTGGATCTATGCATGTAGGAATTAATTGGGATACATGCATATTTTCCACTACAGAGGCCCATATTTGAGTAACATTTAAGAAACAGTTATTTCCTAAGAGATGGCAATTCAGCTAAAGACCTCGTTTGAAAATATGAGTTGTTAGAATGGGAGGCATAGGGCTGGGTGGTGGTGCACCTGGTCAAGCGCACATGTTATAATGCGCAAGGACCCAGGTTCGAGTCCCTACTTCCCACCTGCAAGGGGAAAGCTTCACGAGTGGTGAAGCAGGTCTGCAGGTGTCTGTCTTTCTCTCCCCCCTCTCAGTCTTCCCCTCCTCTCTCCATTTCTCTCTGTCCTATCTATCTAACAACGACATAAATAACAACAACAATACTAACTACAACAACAATAAAAAACAACAAGGGCAACAAAAGGGAAGACAAATAAATATAGAAAATTAAAAATAAAAAAAAAGAATGGGAGGCATAAATCCCCCCCCCAAGAAAATCCCCCAAATTACTATCTGAATATAGTTGTTGATACTTGGCACTTTACCAAACAGACCTGTGTCAGAATGAAACATTGTCTTACAATGAAACATATCATTGTGAACATTTCAGTTTCTGAGGCTATTCTAGGGAAATACTCTATATGCTGCATGATGACATCGTCTGGTTGCTAAAGGAAATAGGACAAGTGTCTGGTCATGGGGCCAGTATGCAGGTATCCTCAATTACTCACACATATCCTGAAAAACATTCCTGATTTCTCCATCTCAGCTCACAGGTATGACTTTCCAAAGAAAATACTTACGGAATTTTGTTATGCTTTGTAGGTTATGGGAACATACTCAGATATTTTTTTAAAAGTGCCTTAAGTATTGGAGCCTTCACATATTCAAGTAGAGTCTACCAGCAGTTATAGTTAGGGTTTGTGAAGTCATAGAGAGAATGTCTATAGATTTTAATCAACGCAGAAACATTTTTTAAATAGAGGCAAAGGTTGAGAAGGAGGGAGGGTAAGAGGGAACGAGGATAGCACCAAAGTTCCCTTCAGTGTGGTGAGACTCAGTCAGGCTTGCACCTGGCATGCACATGACAATACCGAGCTCTGTTGAAGTGAGTTATTTGGACCTGTAGAACATATTTTATTTCTCCCCTTTACTTTTTCTCTCAGTGAAGTGGCAATAGCAAAGTGTATCCTCCAGAATGCTATCAAGTTGTTACACTTGTTACCCTACTTTCAAGTCTTAGCTAGATAGAAACATCTTATGCAGTCTTTTGGGCAGATGTTAAACTAAGACATCTAGAGGCAGAACATTTGTACTGGAACTTAACTTGGTCTAGGAGGACTTATTAAATAGAAACCATTAAATAGGATCCGTGAGAAAAGGAGTGATGTCAGACTGGTGTTTCCTAACTGGAGTATCCTGTTCCGTCCTATTAATGAGAATGGTGCCATTCACCTGTTGTTGTAAATTATCGTAATAAGGGGTTTGGTGGTTGGGGCTGCTGCGGAGGTGTAAAAGGATTCACTTGGGAGCTGGGAACTGGTTTAATCAATATACGGTTTATTAGGGTGAAACAGGTAAAAGGCAAAATAAGCAATCATCATCAAGGGTTAAGCGTACGATAGATCTATAAAGTCTGAACATGGTTATCAAAGTTTAGTCCCATAAGATAAACAATTATCGGCCCTGGTAAAGGTTGCTCATGGCTGTAGAGGGGTCTAAAAGTTTACCAGCTAACAGAGTCACACGTGTTCAGTTCCCAGGAGAAATAGCCATGGTGCACCTGACCAGAAGAAGCTTCTGACCAAGAGAAGAAGCCGCAGCCAGAGAGAGCCAGAGTTCCAGCTGCCATCCTTTTAAGTCTATTCAGCCTACCCTACAATGCTTTGCACACCAGAACAGTCTGGATCTGCCTACAGTTCACCACGCGCCTGCACAGATCACTGCACACTGTCAGCCTTCTGTTGCCAAGGCTGATGTCACCACTGTGTCGGGGTTTCCGTCCATAGTCACTGGCATATTGTGTCACCACAGCCTGTGGACTCAGTCAGTTATTGGTATCATTCATTCAATTGGGGATTGCTTTTTCACCTGTTGGAGTTCAGTCTTCACTGGGCCTGAACCTGGTCCTTGCTCACCAGGTATACTGGATGCCTGCCTGGTCCTGAGGATTAGTTTAGATGCCTTTTTTCTTACCTCTGTAGTAATGCTATCTCAGGCTGGCTTATTGCTTCAAAGTAGTCTTGCAAATATTTTTGTTTGTTTTTCCTTTTTTTGTTGCCCTGGTTGTTTTTTTTTTTTATCGTTGTTGTGGTTATTGTTGTTATTGATGTCATTGTTGTTGGATAGGACAGAGAGAAATGGAGAGAGGAGGGGGAGAGAAAGACAGACGTCTGCAGACCTGCTTCACCACTCGTGAAGTGACTCCCCCTGCAGATGAGGAGCCTGAGGCTGGAATCAGGACTCTCATGCTGGTCCTTGCACCATGTGCGCTTAACCCTTTGTGCTACTGTCCGACCCCAAGATTTATTAATTAATGAGAGAGACAGGGGAAGAAAAGAGAGGAGAGAGGAATTAGAGCATCACTCTGGTGTATGTCATGACAGGAATTGAACTTAGAACCTCATGCATACAAGTTTTGTGCTGACAACCAAGTCAATTCCATAGCTGCTCAATGTAATTTGAAATTGAAATCCAGTTGATGAATATGAATATATTTTGATTTTGAAGCTACAAACATAACATCTGGAGACCAGGAGACTCATAGGTCTTTGTGAAATGTTGGTAGTCTGGAAAGGTTTCTGACAATTGAAAAGTGCAAATTTTTCATCTTAAGGTGAAAGTTTTGCTCCTGAAGTTCATTTTTCATTTGGCTATGAGGATAATTATGTTTCTTGATTCAAACTGTAACATATAATTTCACTGAGAACTCTGTGTTATTTCAAATATTTTATTTTATTTCTGGTTTTTGTATTAGTATTCAATAATGATCGACAAGACTGTGGGATAAGAGGGGGTACAATTCCACACAATTCCCGCCACAGAGTTCCATGTCCCATCCCCTCCATGGGAAGCTTCCCTATTTTTTTTATCTCTCTGGGAGTATGAACCAAAGATCTAATGGGCTGTGGAAGGTGGGAGGTCTGGCTTCTGTAATTGTTTTTCTGCTGGACATGGGTGGTAACAGGCAGATCCATACCCCCAGCCTGTTTCTGTCTTTCCCTAGTGGGGCAGGGAAGTGGGGTTTATTTTATTTTATTTTTATTTTATAAATAATGTAATGGTTTACAATATAGGTTTTAACACATAGGCACACCCTCTCCTCTCCCCCTTGACTAGTGTCTAGGAGACACTACAATTTCTCAGTGTTCTTTGATCCTGTCCCTTTTTCTCCTTCCCCAGAGTCCTTTGCTTTGGTGCCATACGCCACGCATAGTCCAGAGTTCACCTTATGTGCTTCATCTTATTCCAGAGGAAGCCGTCTCCAGTTGTCAGGGATACACTGCCATCTTCCACTCCCCAACAATTCTTACTTCCCCCTCTGCCTATGAGGTTTATAGTCGTAAGCAAACTTTTTAAAAAAAATACATGACAGTGAATTAGTCATAGAGACTAGAGCTCTTCTTAGAGAGAGTGTGCTGAAGGGACATGGAGGACTGAAGTAGAAATTCTAGACCCTTTAGAAAAATGGCTTATAGCGTTCATCAAGAGATAAGACATAGTGACATTGTGTCCAGGGGAAAATAGAGTTCTTTCTGGTTATTTGAGAGGTCATTAAAGTTGCAGTTCTGGTCTTCTCTGAGTCTTTAACCCATTATATTAAGCTCATTTAATTATCATAACATCCCTGAGACGTTTACGAATAGGTGTATAGCCACTTTACGGAACTAGCTAAGGATTAGCAGTTAGGGAGATTGCAGGTCACACTATAGACAGGCTGACAGAGCTAGGATTTGAACCGGTTTTGCTTGATTCAGACATCTTCCTCATACCCACTCCTGCAAAGGGACAGTAGACAACTTTTTATGGTTGCTTGTGAAAATTCCAGACCGTGTGCTATAGTTTTTGGACTTCCCTTTCCAGTTGTGTCTTGTCTATGATTTGTTCATTTGGGTGACACTCTACCATTCACCCCAGGAGGCCGAGTGGATCTGTCGTCCTTTAAGCAGAGTGAGTTTCAGCAACTCAGAGCAAGCTGTGTGTGTCTCTTTGCTGTATTCCCTCCGCCTGCAGTCAGGGAAGGCGCAGCTGTGACTGTTAGGCCAAGAGCACAGCTGTGGACAGCTGCCAGTTGACACCATGGGACATGGGTGTCATGGTCCCATTACTGGAGTGTGGCCAGCTTGAGCTGCCATGGGATTGGCATTTGTCAGGGCCACAGTTGGGGGAAGGATTCTGTGGACTTCACAGAAACAATTTCACAACTGTTCACATTCCATTTGTCACACAATCTCATAAAAAAATTCATGAGTCCAACCTTGTTTACATAAAACCAAGTTGCTAGTTGCCTGATTCATATTCGAGAGTCCTGAGGCAATCTGATTGTTATTGACCTTGAAAGCCTCCGCTGCCTTTCATATCTGTGTTTTCATCTCGGTCGAATACATCTTAGTTAAATATGATATATATTCTGTTCAACTAATGATTTTACATAAAGAAAATGGACCCTGGGGTTAATAAATTATTTCTGTATGGTGGTGATGGCTAATTGATATTATCTTGAGAAAAAAAAAATAGACTCCACAACAGCTAGGAACAGCAGTGTATCAGTAAATTCTTCTTGATTTGATAACTTTTATTAGCCTTGTTTTCAAAAATTAAAAATGATGAAATGAAACTGACAGAAAGTGTTTCCTTTTTTTTTTTTTTCTATTTTGCAGAAAAAGCCACTGTCTGCAATAATAAAGGAAGTCTGTGACGGGTGAGTTATCAGTCAGCACTCAACTAAGGTGCTTCACTTCACTAGTTGAGATGCAATGTTTACATGTGATTGTGAAATATTAATTGGAAAGTCAGTGTTTGACCTGTCCAAAGTCATTAAGAAATAGTTTGTAAGATTTGTATGTCCATGCCCCCCCCCTCTCTCTCTCTCTCACACACACACACACACACACACACACACACACACACACACACTCACTCCCCTTGCCCCTCAAAGAGTAGAAAAGTGTGAAATGAACATTGGAGTTGGTTTTATTTATTTTGAAAAGTTGTGGTTCATTTAGCCTACTCAGCATGAAAGAGGTTAAAGGTCCTGAGCTAAATCACACTTCATCTGGTGTAAATAGGCCCACTAAGGAGATAAGGTGATTTAAAATTGAGCCAGTGGGTCTTTGTTCTGCCACTTGGAACCTCACAATAATATATTATCTTATTTCTGCTCCCCTAACATTCTAACAGAAAGTTCACTAAGCTGTTCATGCAATTCTTTTACTTTAAAAGCAGAATTATAAGTAGAGTATTAGCTGGAACTTATTAACAACCTGGGATGCTTAATTAGAGTCTTGATATGTGACAAGCTTACCAGTTGGAAATTGTGGAATACAGAGGCAATTGAAAATGTAACAACTATCAAAAACTTAAAATTGCATGTATTTCCTTTGTTTTCTCCTCTCTGCCTCACTGCTTCAAAATAGAGAGGCATGTAACTTCAAATGTGTTGTCCCCCAGCTTCAATGCTGGGATGGTGAAGTGCTTAAAACTGAGTGATAGGCTTCAAGTAAGACTCTGAGAGCTTCATACGAGATGTTAAATTTCAGGGTAATGAAAGATGAACTTATGCCACACATTTTTTTTTTCAAGGATGTTCATTGTCAGGTATAATTGTTACTGGTTCAGTCCCAATTCTAATGTATCTAAATTATTATTATCACTATTATCTTTGCCTCCAGGGTTGTCTCTGGGGCTCTGTGCTGGCACTTTGAATCTACTGCTCCTGGTAGCCATTTTTTCCACTTTATTGGACAGAACAGAGAAAAATTGAGAGAGAAGGGGGAGATACAGAGTGGGGGGGAGGACATGCAGACCTGCTTCACCACTTGTGAAGCCTCCCCCCTGCAAGTGGGGAGCTGGGTGCTCGAACCTGGATCCTTGCGAGTGTCCTTGCATTTAGTACTATATGTGTTTCACCAGGTATGCTGCCACCCGCCTCCTCGTACCCAACTTATTTAGCCTTGTTATACTTTAAAAATCAGAGTGATCACTTTTTGTTTTTCTGACATTATATTTGTATTTTAAGGTGGTCTCTTGCCAATCATGAATATTTTGCTCTTCAGCATGCCGACAGTTCAAACTTCTATATCACGGAAAAGGTAGGTCAATGACGTTGTTTTATCTGGGACACTAACCTTTAAGGAAATTAAATGTCTTATGTTTCCTCTGTTCAAAACTAGACATGTTGATTAAACTTTTAGGTCTTTATTATGCTCGCAGAGAGAGACACTACAAAGCAAACAGCAGCTACTTGAACATCAACAAGGCAATAGTCCATTCAAGTGTGAAGACCAAATATGTTTATTTTGTCCTGCTTTAGCAATTACATTTGCCTTTCAACAGTGAGCATACTAATTATCTTTCTTACTGCTTGATTAAAGCATTTATTTGATACTTAATGGGTTGATCTAGCTAGTCCTTTCTCAGACTTATTTTAGAACAATTTCTAAGCCCTCCTGAAAGTAGCTAAAATGTGACAGGAAGTCTTATCAAAGATGGCATTGTGTAGGCAAGGAGTGTTTCCTGGCTCTCGTGAACTCTGCTTTCCTCTTGAGTGATATTTACTCATTAGGAAACTTGGAAGAGTAGGAGGGAATTGTGAAGACAACAGTGGTTTCAACAGCAACTAAAATTAATTAGATATTTCTGATAGAATGGAAGGCTAACATTTATTCCATCTTTATTATATGTAGAAGGCCTTATATACATTACATATGGCTTCTGCTTTTTCAACGTTTTATATTACACTCTTTTGCTTTCATAAAAAGACCTGTGTAATACCTGTGTTTGCCAACTGCAAGAAACTTGAACACAATCTTCTCATTTGCCATAACATCAGCCAACTTAGCCAGTATCTCAGGGATAGTAAATGGTAAAATTGAGCAAGTCTACGTCTTTGTCTTCTCATGCTACTTACTGGCCCCCAGCGTTATTGCTGAGGTTCAGTGTCAGCGCTATGAATCCACTGCTCCGTACAGCCTTTTTTCTTCCTTCCTTCCTTCCTTCCTTCCTTCCTTCCTTCCTTCCTTCCTTCCTTCCTTCCTTCCTTCCTTCCTTTCTTTCTTTCTTTCTTTCTTTCTTTCTTTCTTTCTTTCTTTCCTGGGTGCACTACTTCCCAGCTCCCACCCATGAACATTTCTAGAATTTGAACTCAGTGTTATGGAGGCATTGCTGAGATACATTGGAGTGAGTACTATGCTACTGGAACATATAGCCTTGTCCGGTAGGTTAGAACGAACAGCTTTTTTCAAGACAAAGTGGTTTACCTGTGGATGAATGTGAACTCAGGAAGGTTGAAGAACAAAACAACTCAAGTTTCAAACTTTGATCTAGGTCAGAGTGACCTTAAGGGCACTGGTGAAGTCACCTGGTGGTGTGAAGTGAAGGCAGTCACAAGAGTCCTGTCTCCACTCTCACTAATCTCTCTACCCTGAGGAGAATGCTGGGGACTTGGGATGGAGGGGGTTGGTTTAGCTGGGAGGGAGGACAGCCAGAGCCTGGAAATGCCCCCTTGAAACTCTTCCTTCATGGGTTAAAAAAAAAAAAAGAATCTATTCATGGGTTAAAAAAATTTTTTAAAAAATGAACAAGCTTGGTTACAGTCACATTAACATTTCAGTGTAATATGATGAAATAGATGAGTTATTTGTGAAATGGTTGTGTCACGTGCGATATGCACACATATGATACATTGTGTCAGACTGGACTTTTACCCTGGGATGCAGCCCAAAGCCATTATAGCATAAGCACTCCTACCTTTGATTAGTTTGTACTGGCTTCTATTCCATCCTGACTATCACGTCATAATGTCGGGAGACCTTGGTTTATTGGAGATTGCTGAGAGCATGATGGGTCCTCTGAATCTAGAATACGAGTATCTCATTGTGTAATGAAACTTTAAATTGCATGTCCTCAGAGACTCGGGTAGACAATGCCTTGGTTATCACTTAGGATTTTGAATTTTTATGGTTTTCTATGGAATTCTGATGTGAATACTCAGTCACTTAAAAAAAGGCTCTGGGCTGATTTTTCTAGAGAGACAGTCACTGCCTATCATAAGTAGAAATTGTGGACTAAATATTACTCCCGGTGTATTTGTGTGTGACTGATACTGGAACAATTTTAAAATCCATATGTGTGTGTTTCTGCTTTAGTTAAATTTTTCTCAGGCTAATGAGAAAACGATTAATTTTTGTCAGCCTCGTTATTTTCTGGGGAGTCTTCTTCTTTTTTGGGGGGGGAGATTAATGGTTTACAGTTGACAGTAAAATACAGTAGTTTGTACATGTGTAACATTGCTCAGTTTTCGATGTAACAGTCTGACAGCCCTTCACCCCAGGTCCTTCTCTGCCAGCGTGTTCCGGGACCTGGACACTCTCCCCCTAGCTCACCCCCCCTCACCCCAGAGTCCTTTACTTTGGTGCAATACACCAACTCCAGTCCAAGTTCTGCTTTATGTTTTCCCTTCTGTTCTTATTTTTCAACTTCTGTCTGTGAGTGGGACCATCCCATACTCATCCTTCTCTTTCTGGATTATCTCACTTAACATGATTCCTTCAAGTTTCATCCAAGATGAGGTGAAAAAGGGAAGTCACCATTTTTAGTTGCCTAGTAGTATTCCGTTATATACTACAACTTACTCAGCCACTCATCTGTTGTTGGACATCTGGGCTGCATCCAGGTTTTAGCTATTAAAAATTGTGCTATGAACATAGGTATATACAGCTCTTTTTAGATGTGTGTGTTTGGTTCCTTAGGATACATCACCAGGGGAGGAATTGCAGGGTCATAGGGTGGGTCCACTTGTAGCCTTCTGTAATTTCTTGAGACAGCTCTCCACAGGGGTTGGATTAATTTAAATTCTCACAAGAGGGTTCCTTTGTCCCCACAACCTCTCCAGCATTTGTTGTTGCTGTTGTTTCTTTTATTTATTTATTTATTTATTTATTTATTTATTTATTTATTCCCTTTTGTTGCCCTTGTTGTTTTACTGTTGTAGTTATTATTGTTGTTGTCGTCGTCGTTGGATAGGACAGAGAGAAATGGAGAGGGGAGGGGAAGACAGAGAGGAGGAGAGAAAGATAGACACCTGCAGACCTGCTTCACCGCCTGTGAAGCGACTCCCCTGCAGGTGGGGAGCCGGGGTTCGAACCGGGATCCTTATGCCGATCCTTGTGCTTTGCGCCACCTGCGCTTAACCCGCTGCGCTACAGCCCGACTCCCATTGCTGTTGTTTCTTATGTATTACATTCTCACAGGAGAATTCTCACAGGTATCTCATTGTTGTCTTTATTTGTATTTCTCTGACAATCAGTGGAAGTCTTGCTTTGCCAAAATAAATTCTTATTTTTTGTCATCGCCAAGGCTTTCTAGCTAACTTTCTCAGATAGAAAGGGGGAAAGAAGTAATTACAGAAGCCAGACCTCCCACCTTCTGCACCCCATAATACCCTGGGTCCATACTCCCAGAGCTTTAAAAAATAGGAATGCGGGAACTGGGCCGTAGCACAGTGGATTAAGCACACTTGGCACAAAGCTCAAGGACTGGCCTGAGGATCCCGTTTTGAGCCCCCAGCTCCCCACCTGCAGGGGAGTCGCTTCACAAACAGTGAAGCAGGTCTGCAGGTGTCTGTGTTTCTCTCCCCCTCTCTGTCTTCCCCTCCTCTCTCCAATTCTCTCTAGTCTATCTAACAACAATGACATCAACAACAATAATAATAACTACAACAACAATGAAAAACAACAAGGGCAACAAAAAGGGAAAATAAATATATATAAAAAAATAGGAACGCTCTCAGGGGAGGGATGGGATATGGGGCTCTGGTGGTGGGAATTATCCCCTTCTTATCCTATGGTCTTGTCAGTGTTTCCATTTTTTAAATACATTAAAATAAGAAAGACAAATAAATAAATTTTTAAAAAAAAGAAGGAAAGAGAAACAGAGACAAAAGAGAGAGGGAAAGAGACATAGCACTGAAACTTTCTCCAGCACCTTGTGGCAAGGGTGAAGACATTGTTAGTACTGAATATATATTGTCATCAGAGCTAATTGCTGGGGTTAAATGCTGGCACTATGAATCCATCACTCCAGATGGCTATCCCCCCATATATATATATATATATATATATTTTTTTTTTTTTTTGATAGGACAGAGAGAGATTGAGGGGAGAGAGGAAGAGGGACACTTGCAGCCCTGCTTCAGCACTCATGAAGCCTCCTCCCTGCAGGTAGGGAGTGGGGGCTCAAGCCCAGACAGGTGTGCACGCTGATTAGTGTGCTCCGCTGAGTGTGCCATCACCCAGCCCTCGTTTTTATTTATTTGTATAGCTTAGAATTGATTATACAAGCATCTGCCTATTAGCCCCTGTCCCTGTGCAGCAGGCAGTAACAGGGATTATTCTTTTATTGCCTATCTAGGGATGGAGAAGACTCATCCTCCAAATCATAGCCCTTTGCAAATCAAATGTCCTCAGTCCTTTCTGCAGCTGTCACGGGGTATGTGCTCTTGTGACCCTCCAGGAAGAACCTCAGATCTAGACATCACTGAAGCGTCTTAGCGTGTAGTCTATTTTCCATTATTTCCAAATAACCCTCAGTCTATTTTCCATTATTAAAAATCACATATTTAGTCTCATCTTAGTTATTTACAACCCAATGAGTTGTTTGGTAATATTTTCATTACCATAGTTACTGGTGACTAATTTTTAAAACTTTTGCGTGTTCTTAGTGACTGATGTGCCTTTGTATAAGAGGTAGGGTAGAGTCCCTTCCTCTGAAAGATATAAAATATACTTGTACTTTGAAAGAAGGAAAATTCTTCAGCCAGAATGTGACAAACTAACACTTTTTGTTTTATGACTAGTGGATGCTTAAGATGCTGCTCTGAGATCCTGAGAAGATACACTCCCCTCTTTTTTTTTTCACATTATCCAAGCCTGTTTTCCTAAATAGTCTTCATTTACTTATTAGACCACTCACTTTGGTTTTTCACTGCAGTGAGAAAAAATGTCAAATTGTTAAGCAGCATTCAGGATTACATGGAAATGCCTTAGAGCAAGTAAAGATTTGGCTACACATAAGTTTCATGTTCCGCCTTAGGTATGATGTCAGAGAGAGGGAGAGGGAGAGAGAAAGTTTAAAAAGTAAATCAGTCGTGCTTTGTAAGTTGCCTTTTGGCTTTTGGAGGAATAATTAAAAGAATTAGAGGGCCAGACAGTGGTGCACAAGGTTAAGTGCACATAGTACTTAGCAAAAGGACCCGCCAAGGATCAAGGTTCAAGCCCCCGGCTCCCCACCTGCAGAGGGGTCGCTTCACAAGTGATGAAGCAGGTCTGCAGGTGTCTCTCTTTCTCTCTCCTTTTCTATCTTCCCCATCCCTATCAAATTCTTCCTGTCATATCCAAAAAAAAAAAAAAAAATCAGAAAAAATGGCCACAGGAACAGTGGATTTTTAGTGCAGGCACCAAGCCCCAGTAATAACCATGGAAGCAAAAAAGAAAAAAATTGTGCTTATCTGATGATACCCACATACGTTGTGAAAGTTATCTACACCATCTAGCTGATTAATATTTCCCCTTATATATATATCATTGTTTCGGTGCTAGTTTGACTCTCTTGGTAATTTTCGGTTATATATGCAGTGTTACCAACTCGTCACCATATTTTACAATAGATCTCTAAATATGCTCATCTTATCTTACATTTTAAAGTCTGTGCCCCTTTACTAAACTCTTCATAATCCATTTCTTGCTTCACTCCTAAATCCTGGCAACCACTTTTCTACCCTCTGCTTTTATGAAATGCACTTTTATTTTGTAAGTTTCCACATGCACCTGGTACAGTCCATCCCTTCTCTTCCATAATGCCCTCAAGGCCCATCCATGCTGTTAAAAGGGATAGATGGGATTGGCTTGTTTCTCCTGGCTGGATAATATGCCATTCTATGTATATACGACTCATTTTACATCTTTATCAATTCATCTGCAGATGGACACTTATATTGTCTCCGTATTTTGGCTCCTGTGATATTTATGCAAGTACTGGTATCCCATCAGTATTCCAATTTCACTTCTTTTGGATACATACCCCAAAGTGGGATTTATGGATTATGTGGTAGTTGGAATTTTGTGAGTGTCTGTATATTTACTGCACTAATTTTGATTCCCACTGACAGTGCACAAAGGGTTTCTTTACTTTTTTAAAAAAAAAATGTTTTTTATTATCTTTATTTATTTATTGGACAGAGACAGACAAAAATCGAGAGAGAAAGGGATGACAGAGGGAGAGAGACAGAGAGACAGACACCTGCAGCCCTGGTCCACCACTCGTGAAGCTTTTCCCCTGCAGGTGGGGACCTGGGGCTGGAACCCGGGTCCTTGGGCACTGTAACGTATGCACTCATCCAGGTGCACCACCACCCGGCCCCAGTTTCTTTACTCCATGTCTAATAAATAATTCTGCTCCTCCTCTTCTTCCTCCTCCTCATCCTCTTCCCTCTCTCTTGATAACAGCCACTCTGACATGTAGGCAGAACATCCCATTGTGGTCTTGATTTGCCTTTTCTTAATGGTGTTTGTTATTTAGTGCCTGTGTGTGTAACTAATGGACATGAGTAAATCTTTGTTGCAAACATGTCTAGTGTTAGTTCCTCTGTCCATTTTTTTTTAATTGAACTGCCGTTTGCTATTGGTTTGTACAGTTTTTTTTTAATAGGGGGAATTCATGGTTTCTAGTCAACAGTAAAATAAAATACAGTAGTTTGTACATGTGTTACATTTCTCAGTTTTCCACATAACAATTCACCCCCCCACTAGGTCCTCCTCTGTCTTCCAGGACTTGAACTCCACACCACCCCTAACCTGAGTCCGTTACTTTTGGTGCAGTGCACCAAATCCAGTCTGGGTTCTGCTTTGCGTTTTCCCTTCTGTTCTTATTTTTCAACTTCTGTCTATGAGTGAGATCATCCCATATTCATCCTTCTCTTTCTGACTTATCTCACTTAACATGATTCCTTCAAGCTCCATTCAAGATAGGGTGAAGAAGGTGAAGTCATCATTTTTAATAGCTGAGTAGTATTCCATTGTGTATATAGACCACAACTTGCTCAGCCACTCATCTGTTATTCGACACCTGAGTTACTTCCAGGTTTTGGCTATTACAGATTGTGCTGCTATGAACATAGGTACACAGATCTCTTTGGATGGTTGTGTCTGGTTCATTGGGTGTGCAGGTCTTTAGTGCATTTTGGTCATTAGCCACTTAAGAGATAAATATTTTGCAAGTATGTTCTTTGATTTCACAGATTTCCTTTAGTTAATAATTTTCGTTGATGTAGTTCCACTTGGTTTTTTTTACAAATTGTGTTTGCTTTTAATATCCCAATGGAGTTTACTTTTTTAAAAGAATTAGATAAAATGTGTGTGGGGGTCAGGGGGAGTTGGGCATTGTGCACCATTTGGTTCCCATTTTCAGCCTATGGGTTCCTTATTTTCTTCCGAAGGAAACTTGGAGGGTGTTAGCACAGGCAGCCTTCCATTCTCTAGGCAGTAGGAGGATAGATTTACGCTTGCCTTTCTTACTGTTAATTTTCTGACTGTCCAAAGCAATGCCATTGTACAGATACTGTTTTCAGGCCAACAGGAAAATCACTTTGCTCTCCTTTAGTCCTGAGTGTTCAGGTTCAGTAGTTTCTGTACCAGACTAATTATACCTGAATTGAATCTAGAGAAATGAATTGGAAATGTAGTCATTAAAGGACAGAACATTGCTTATGAGCTGTTGTCATTGTCTCTGGCTAGTTTGTATGATTGTTTGGGGCTTGGTGTTAACACTTGCCCTGGACATTTGTTGAATACAGGCTTCTATCACCAAAGCATTTCACCTGAGCTCTTTTATTTGCATCTTGACGGCAAGGCAGTTAATTAGGTTTTATTGTTACCTGCTGTGTTTTATTGAGGGATTAGCTGACACTCCGGGGTAAAAGAAGCAGCTGGAATTTCATCCAAGAACTCTTTGGCTTCAGAGCTAGTAAGCTACACTTTCAGCCTGTGCTATGGGGCAGGCAGGGAATTTGGTGACCTGTACCATGCCATCCTCAGCTGGGAACCATACCAGTTTCTGTGCTAGAGACAGAAATGGACTCTGCCATTGTATTGTTTTGCTCCTTAATTTCCTCTGCATCCATACTGTATGTTTTGTATATATGTGTTTATTTTGCTTTTGTCTGATTGATTTTGTTCTCTCCATATTTTCATCCTCCTGGAAGTACTAGATTTCATATGCACCTTGACCCCCGAACCCAGTTTGACCACCAGTGCTGAATTAAGTGCTTTGTTTAAGTAGTTCCCGTAAGGTGCACTTACTACCAGTAGAGCCTTTTTTTTTCCCTTTCGATTTAAAACATGGCTATTATGTTCCAGAGAAGTCATTCTATCCCTGTACAGAGGGAGAGAGGATGGATGGCACTTCTAATTTGGGTCAGCTAACCCAAGTAGATAGTCTCTGGACAAATTGTGAACGTGGTGGGGGTAGACAGCATGATGGTTATGCAAACAGGTTCTCATGCCTGAAGCTTCCAAGTCCCAAGTTCAGTCCCCCTAACTACCACAAACTAGAGCTGAACAGTGCTCTGGTAAAACAAAACAAACAAAACAGAACAAAATAAAACAAAACAGACGTGGTCCGGGAGGTGGTGCAGTGAGAAAGCTTTGGACTCTCAAGCATGAGGTCCTGAGTTCCATCCCTGGCAGCACATGTGCCAGAGTGATGTCAGGTTCTTTCTCTCTCCTCCTATCTTTCTCATAAATAAATAAAATCTTAAAAAAAAAAACAAACCACAAAATCAAACAGAGAAAGAGAACATGGATTATCACGGAGTTGGCTCAGGACAGTTGTCATAAAAATGGATCATTGTTTTCATTCACAATATGGCCTTATAGTATGATAGACCTAGGCTGTCAAATTGAAGGCATGAGGGGTTTTGTGGTGGCTTACACCCACCTGTTTGTGTTGATGTCCTTTTTAGCAAAAGATAACCTGGGCCAACTGGTTCATCTTTTGTAAGGAGCTAAACTATAGAATATTGTGTCTTAAGAACACTACCTGAAAAAGATTGAGGAAGTTTCTATTATCTTGATTATTACAAGGAGGTATATATTCATTTTGTTTGATAGGATTATAGAACAATAGAAGTAATTTGGGTTTTGTTTTTCAAACTATGAGTCATGATTTATTGATGGATATCCAATAAATTTGGTATGTTGAAGGAACATTGAAAGTGGCTTTTATTGAGGTAGGAAAAGGTCAGAATATTATATGTATTTGTTTTGTGAAAATACTTATTCTAAGTACATTCATATTAATGTAGCAATAGTCTTAGCTAGGTTGTGATAAAAAGAAATCTTTGAAAACCACTGACCTTGGTCAGGGTGCATCCTGTTAAGTGTATATAGTATCATGCATAAAGACATGGATTCAAGCCCCTGACTTCCTCACCTGCAAGGGGGAATCTTCACAAGTAGTGATGCAGTGCTTTCTCTCTCTCTCTCTCTCTCTCTCTCTCTCTCTCTCTCTCTCTCTCTCTCTCCTTCCCCCTCACCCTCTATCCTTCCCACCCCTTCTCAGGTTTTCTTTGTCCTTTAACATATAAATAAATAAATACATAGTCACTGAAAATCATTACAGAGAGAGTGATTAACTATGGAGAGTGAGTGTGAAATTCTGTATGTTAGGAAGGAGTGTCAGGAAGCCTCAGATTGGGAGTGTGTTTTTCCCTGTAATGTAAGGTCTGCACAACGTATCACAGAATGCAATGTACACACACAACCACAGACACACACAGACAGATGTACACATGCACAGATGTGCGGTCACCACCAGTGAACAAAGTATAAAGCAAACTGAAGTCTGTCTTCTCCTGGGGAACCACTCTGCTTGACTGGCACCCAGGAGGGGCAGCTCTACGATTTGGCATCACATGTCACACCGGCATGTGGTTGCCGCTTTGGGATCAGAAGCGTTAAACCTTAATTTTTGTGCTTAAGGGCATCCTCCCATATTCTCTCCTGAGAATGTGAAACAAAGAGAGATGCAGTGGCTCCTGAAGTCTGCTAAAATGGTAAGGACGTAGGGAGTCTAAGTTGCTATGGTATCATGCCAGGTAAACCTTCCTGCAAGTTCAGTGCAGGGCCGGTTAACCTGAGCCGGAGGTACACAAGGTGTCTGTAGAAAGGATTGAGATAAGGCAAGTGGAGATGTGGGCCCAGGAGACAGCATAATATTTATGCAAAAGGCTTTTCATGCCTGAGGCTCCTAGATTCATTTTCTGGTACCACTATGAGCCAGTCCTGAGTAGTACTGTGGTAAGAAAAAGAAAAAAAAAAAAAGGAAGTGAAGATCCAGTTTTAGTTTGGTTTGCTATTACCAGAGCACTACTTAAGCCTGGCTTATATGGTAGTGACAGCAACTGAACCTCAGAGCCTCAGGCATGAAAGTCTTTTGCATAAACACTGTGCTGTCTTTTTGGGACAAACCGTTGGACTCACAGTTGTGATAGCCTGAGTTTGAGCCCATGCACCACTGTACCAGGGTGGTTTTCTGGTTCTCTCTTGCCTTCCCCCCCTCCTTCCTTGCCCATTAACACATAAATAAACATTTATTTTTAAAAAGAAGAAGAAAAATGAGAGGTGTAGCTAAAGGACCCTGAGGGAGTCAGAAGAAAGGAAAATGGAGGAGCTTGACATCCTGATTTCTCTCCCTCTCCATTCTATATTCTCCCTCTCCCACCTCCCTCTCTCCTGACCTTTCTTTCTTCAGGTCCTAGGAGCTCCGTATATGCTCAGATTTTTTGTTTTTTAATGGCCATCATGTTTATCATAAGGGTTCGGTTTCAGCACTATGAATCCGTTTCTCTCAGCAGCCATTCCTCACCCTCACCACCACCACCCCTTTTACAAATTTTTATTTTGATAGGACAGAGAGAAATTGAGATGGGAGGGGGAGATAGAGAGGGAGAGAGATAGACACCTGCAGACCTCCTTCAGCTCTTGTGAAGCATTCCCCTATGCAGGTGGCGAGTGGGGCCTTGAACATGGGCCATACATGCTCAGTTTTATCCCTCTGGGTTGCTTTCATTCTGATAGGGAAACTAAAAAGGAGAGGGGGATGAGAGAGAGGAAGAGAGAGAGGACACACATCAGAGCTATAGTGTCCCTCCATGCCATAAGCACCCCCCCATAACAATTCAACTTCCTCTGCCAGCATGTTGTAGGACCTGAACACTATCCCAAACCATAGAGTCTTTTTTTTATTTTCTTCTGCTACTATTTATCTTCTTTTTTATTTTCTATTTTATTTATTTATTTTTTGTTTTTATATTACAAAATTATATGTCAGCAGGGGCTTGAATCCACATCATTCCCACCACGGAGTTCTGAGTCTTCAGTCTCCCCACTGCAACCCACCACAGTTCCCCTAAGGTTGTAGACATGGGCCAACCATCTTCTCTACAACTTTCTGTCCACATTTATACATAGTTGCCCCTTCTTTTTCTGATGCACTCCTCTCTTCCCCTCTAAACCACTCATGACATCATAACTCCCTCCATATATCTCTCTCCTTTTCCTTCTTTCTCTCCGGGTGCTGATGGAGCTGGAGTGCAGAGTCCTCTTATCTTCATCCTATCACTTCTCCCCGGCTGGGAGTATGGATCAAGGTTGTTTATGGGGAGCAGAAGGCAGGAGTTCTGGCTTCTGTAGCTGCTTCTCCACTGAGCATGGGATTGACAGATTGATCCACACCCCCAGCCTGTTTCTATCTTTCCCTAGTGGACCAGAGCTCTGGAGATGTGAGGGTCCAGGACACATTGGTAAGGTCATCTGCCCAGAGAAGTCAGGATTGAGTCACGGTAGCATCTGTAACTTGGTGTCTGAAGGTGGCATGACCTAAGTTGAGAAAGGATGGTTAATGAACAGGAATCAAAAAGTAGGATTAATATGGGCCAGACCAAATCAAATCGATGGGGGTTACAGTCAACAATACTTATACGCCTTTCCCATATTTGGGAGCTACTCTCTTCCCTGATCCAGCTTTCTGGTTCTCCAGCCATGACATCATCTCCTCAGACAATAATTTAGATCCACCTGCATATCAGATTTCAGGCTTAGGGAAAAAAAAACAAAAAAAAAACCTAGTATAGCCACAGGCCCTTTGGAATATAACTAAAATATGCCTACTAGCTATCTACAAAATGGAGCCCCCCCAACTCTTCATCTGCACTATTCCAGCCTTTAAGTTCATGATTGCTCAACAATTTGTTTGGCTTTATATGTTAACTCTCTTTTCAGCCACCAGTGTCCAGATGCCAGCAGGATGCCGACCAGATTTCCCTGGACAGACAACCCCATCAGAGTGCCCTGGAGCTCCGCTAGGGAAGCTCTCTTACTAGGGAAAGAGAGAGGCAGACTGGGAGTATGGATCGACCTGTCAACGCCCATGTTCAGTGGGGAAGCAATTACAGAAGCCAGACCTTCCACCTTCTGCATCCTATAATGACCCTGGGTCCATGCTCCCAGAGGGATAGAGAATAGGAAAGCTATCAGGGGAGGGGATGGTATACTGAGTTTTGGTGGTGGGAGTTGTGTGGAGTTGTACCCCTCTTATCCTATGGTTTTGTTAATGTTTCCTATATATATATATATATATATATATATATATATATATATATATATATATGTGATTAAAGCAGATGAGATTAGGGATTTTAGGGTAGAAGAAAGCTAGAAACCATTTTAGGCATGTTCCTGGAGGCACTCAACTATGGTGGTTTTGATTGAGTTTGGTAGCTAGCCTGAGGCTGGATAAGAATACTGTCAGAGAGAATGATGTTAAAGTAGAGAAAAGGGCTAGAAAGTTGAATTAGGGCAGGGAGTAGCTCCCTTTCTTGTAAAAAAAAAAATTCCCACAGAGTCTTTTATTTTATTTCAGTACACCAACTCCAGACTAGTTCTGCTTTGTGTTTTCCCTTCTGTTCTTACTTTTCACCCTCTGTGAGTGAGATCATCCCATATGATTCCTTCAAGCTCCAGCCAAGATGCAGTGCAGAAGTAAAACCAACATCTCCTGCCTGTTGCCAGAGTGTAAACGTTGGCCACACACCTGGCAAAGCATGCTGGCAGCCTGATGAGTGGTGTCTCCATCCAGCCTAGTGTTTGCTGTGAAAGGGAAGACCCTTTGCAGCTTTTCAGTCCTACCCCTTTAGCCACCTGATGCAAGTAGAGTTACCCTGTCTATAGAATCTTCATGAAGTGGGTGGTGGCTCACCTGGTCGAGCGCACATGTTACAGGGCTCAAGGATGCTGATTTAAACCCCCAGTCCCCACCTGCGAGAGGGAAGCTTTGTGAGTGGTGAAGCAGTGCTGCAGGTGTCTCTCTGTCTCTTTCCCTCTCTATATTCCTTTTCCCCCCAATTTCTGGCTGTCTCTGTGCAATAAGTAAAGACAACAATTTTTTAAAAAGAATATCCATTAGATAACCATTTTAATTTGAATAAACTCAGGCCCTAGAGCATTGTAAACTCCCTAAGCTAGCCACATAACCCTGTATAGTATTCCTTCTCCTGCTGCCCGTGACTAGAGCGTGTGTTTTCTAAGCAGAAGCTACTCTTTTGGTCTCAGAAGCTACATACACCTCAGCCAGGTGTGACTCACACCAGCTATCACCTGTCTGACCTGAATATTGCTAGTGACTGACTTTCCACAGGCGGTGACAGCCAAGAAGAATGTCCCTGCTTCCCATCCTGCCTTGTGCCTTCGGCTCTGCTAGGCTCCATGATTCCAAGCACTTCTCTTTTGCTGCCCCTTTACTTTTCTTTTCTTAGATCAGCTGCCTGCACCATGACCTTTTGAACAAGGACTCTATCTTCCTTGCTTTCTGATTTTTGGCTCATGACCAGACCTGACTATTGTTAAAAATGCACTCTGCTGTATAAGCCACTTCTGTGACTATCCTTGGTCTTTGAGGAATTCTTTTTTCTCCTAGACAAGATGCTTGTCCTGCACCGTCCAGTTTATAACCTAAGACTATGCCAGGCAGAAAAACTCCAGGCATGCCTATGTTTGATAACCGACACAAGTATTGACTTCCTGAATGCTCCCAGAACTGTGCTGAACTCCAAGTTGGCCTCAACGTTAAGGACAGAAGAATGCTAACTCTCCAATTAGCAAGTCGTAAGTGCCAAATGTTAGAGACTGGATCTAGGTTAGTTCAGTGTGTGTAGGAGGAAGATAAACTAGGCATATTCACTTGTCCTTATTGATGTGTTTTTAGTTTTCATGCACTTGGCACCAGGATGCTGCACATGTGTGATTCATGATTCTGCCACTCTCAGGTCTGCTTGGTCAATTTTACACAGAGAAAGGGAGGGGGAAGAGCAAGACGAGTAGAGAAAGAAGGAGGTGTCCTGGCATTGAGTCTATGGCACACCCAGTTAAGCGCACATAACACTAAGCACAAGAACCCTCACAATGATCCGGGTTCGAGCCCCTGCTCCCTACCTACAGCGGGATGATTTTACAAGCAGAAATGCAGGTCTGCAGGTTTCTGTCTTCCTCTCTCCCTCTGTATTACCTACTCCTCTCTTAATTCCTCTCTGTCCTAGCCAATACAAAATGATAAACATGGCCGCTGGGAGCAGTGGATTTGTAGTGCAGGTGTCGAGTCCAGTGATAACCCTGGAGGCTCAAAAAAAAAAAGTATCCTAACACCACTACACAGTTCCTGTTGATTCTTTCCCTTGGACTGCATTGCTTCCTTGCTCCTATGCTTCTGTGTGGTGCCAGGGTCAAGCCTAGGTCCTTCCGGGTGGTCCAATGAGTGCCATACTGGGTGAGCTCTTTCCTGGCTCCCTCACCAAGGTTTCAGTATAGAGGTAAAGAGAGAGTTGATATGTCAGTTGATATTGATGAAGGCCATGCTTGAAAAAAAATTATTAGGGGTATGATTTAGGACTCAGTTTGGTTTTCAGTTTATATTTTTGGACCACTATCATTCACATTAATATGCATGGATGATGTCTGCTATGATTCGCATTAACATGTAGGGATAATGTTTACTATTTGGTAGCAGCATGAATAGACAGAGAATTAGACTTTGTGAAATAAGTAGGAATAAGACAAACATCTAATTTCACCTATGTGTGGTAGCTAGATGAAGAAAGCAAATACACTGAGCTTTTAGACAAGTAATATCTTTTAAGTACGACCTGAACTTTAGTGCTTTAGTTTTTTTTAAAAATATTTATTTACTTATTTATTTTCCCTTTTGTTTCCCTTGTTGTTTTTTCATTGTTGTTGTAGTTGTTGTTGTTATTGATGTCGTTGTTAGATAAGACAGACAGAAATGGAGAGAGGAGGGGAAGACAGAGAGGGGAGAGAAAGATAGACACCTGCAGACTTGCTTCACCACCTGTGAAGCGACTCCCCTGCAGGTGGAGAGCTGGGGGCTTAAACTGGGACCCTTGGGCGGGTCCTTGCACTTTGTGTCACGTGAGCTTAACCTACTACACTACCACCCGGCTCCCTTTAGTTTTTTTTTAAACAATTCTTTAAGATATAGCCCATCACAGTTTCTAGCTATTTAAAATGTGCAATGCAGTGGCTTCTATTTACAAAGTTGCACAATAGTTTGCTTTTTATTCAGTAAAAGTATATCATATATAAAACATATCAAATTGTAACCTAGTATTTTTTTTTCTTCCAAAGCAGCATAACCAATTCATATATGTGTATCACCACCTCAAATCTAGAGATTCTATTAAAGTACATCAATGGTTGGGCTCAATAATTTTTAACAAATCCCAGATCTTACTGCCGTGTTTGTAAGTACCACCATACACATGAGCATCTTCTGGGTTTTTCCCTTTATTCTTGTTTTGTCAAGAGACTATCCCATGAATTCTCATTGGCTTGCAGGTCTAAGCTCCTGAATTCGGGCATCCTTTTGATTGGTTTCAGTGTTGATGAGACAGAAGGAGGCTCAATGTCCTTGCACATCAGGCTATCAAGATGCATCCCAGTCTAATGCCAGTCAATTATTTCCTTTTATTATCCTTTTATTTCCTTAACGTTTGCTTACTATTTCCCAGATACATATTTTCTTTTCTCTTTCGTGAAACAATACTCATTTAGAATTCAGTCCTCTTCTCCCTTTTATCTTCCCTGTTATATGTCAGGTCCTAGATTAGGTGCTTAGGATAAAGAGAAGAAATGACATATTCACTGATTCTTAGATGAGATTTTAACAGCAAATTCACAGTGTGAAGCTGTGCCCTTAGAGGGCTGTCATTGCAGGAGAGGCATCCTCTTCTCCTTACTAATCTTAAATTCTTGGAGTCGAAAGAAACCTTGGCTGCTTAACTGGAATACTCTTAACCTCAGTTTTAGAGCTTTGATTCTGAATTCAGCCCTCTTCTAAACCTCTTCCATTCACCCTGATACAAAAGGAATTATTGTCTCCTGGATTCCTGTATTAGTTAATGAGAGATCTGCCTTTTTTTTTTTTTTTTTTTTTGTTACCTTAAACTGCGGCTTAACTGTTTTATTTGTGTGATAATTTGCGATTTCCCATCAGTGGGATCCCAAGCTCCAAGTGCCTTACAATCAAAAGCTGCGTGTTCTGCCTTGGGGTTCCTGATCGTGGTTTTCATGCTTCCTTGAGCTTTATATGGAGGTGTTTGAGGAAGTTTGGTTGCTGATTTTCTACAATACAATTACTTTTTTTTTAATTTAATTTTATTTATTTTGTTGCCCTTGTTGTTTTATTGTTGTAGTTATTATTGATGTCGTTGTTGTTGGATAGGACAGAGAGAAATGGAGAGAGGAGGGGAAGAAATGGAGAGAGCGGGAGAGAAAGACAGACACCTGCAGACCTGCTTCACCGCCTGTGAAGGGACCTGCCTGCAGGTGGGGAGCCGGGGGCTCGAACCGGCATCCTGACGCCAGTCCTTGAGCTTAGCGCCACCTGCGCTTAACCCGCTGCGCTACAGCCCGACTCCCTACAATTACTTTTGTAAGATTAGACAGTCAGGTTAGTAGCATGGTAAATTATGTACGGTGTTGACTAATTCAGTTATCAGAATATGGGCATGCACTTTCAGATTGTTCACAGTGGAGGAGATGGCAGAATGCATAAATGACCCTTCATGCTCTTCTTACATCCTTAAAAAAAGTGTTAATGGTTTCTGTTGGCTCTTACTGCCTCCCAACTGGCTATCTTTTCCAAACTTAGTGTATGTATGTATGTATGTACATGTATGCATAGTCACATACATAATCACATACATACTGTGCTGGATAAGATTCAATAATATTTTTTAAATGCTTGCAATTTAATTGTAGGATATTTAAACCCAATCTCATGGAATCAAACACACCTTAGTAAAAAAAAAAACTATATCTAAGAATTTGATCAGTTGTAGGAATCCATCTTCAGTTCATACCAATAGCAGTGGAGAAGGAAAAAGATGCAGACCTTCTGGTGTCTTCTGTTATACAAACAAATCATTCTAATGCAAATGATCATGCAGTAACATAAACTAAAAGTCAATGTGCTTGTTTTTATTTTCATGATAGCAAATCACAGTCTTCAAGAACCAAATTACTGGGGGGACTGAGTGGTGGCACACATATCTCCATACCAAAGGATCTAGGTTCAAGGCTCCCCACTGTCCACCTGCAGGGAGGATGCTTCATGAGTGGTGAAGCAGGTCTGCAGGTATCTCTCTTTCTCTCTCCCTCTTTCTCTCCCTTCCCACCTCAATTTCTCTCTGTCCTGTCAAGTAAAAATAAAATAGAAAGATTTAAAAAAAAAAAAAAAAAAAAAAAGGAAAAAATGGCCACCAGGTGCCATGGATTTCCTAGTGCTGGCACCAAGCCTCAGTGCTAACCCTGATGGCGATTAAAAAAGAAACAAACAAGAAAACCCAAATTACTGTGTGAGAGATGATTCAACTATGTCAATGTTCCATTCTGAGAAAGTAAGTACTTTATTTTAAAATAAGGGATCTATTAATGTTAATATAGTTCTTGTATCTTTAGTTATTTATTTTAGACGGGGACTCTGATACAGCAGTGATCATAGAGTAGGAGAGAGAGAGAGATCTAGCTTTAGTTGCATACTTTTAGGGTGTCTATGTAGGAGAATATTGGCAATGACTTCTGAACCTTTTTGGCATCCTTCCTTCAAAACTAGCTTAGTCTCTCTCGCTCTCCCTCTCCCTCTCTCTCTCTCCTCTCTTTCTCTCCCCCTCTCCATCCTTACATGAAAGGGAAGTTTAGGCTGTATCCCCATCCCCACCCCCACCATGGTGGCACCATAATTTTCAATCACCAAGGAATAATTGAATACAGTTGGTTAAAGTCAGAATTAGATGTACATCTGGTGAAAGCAAGCTACTAAGAACAAAAAGTTGCTGCAAAAATTTTGACCAGCAGGAAAAATGCTTTCAAGTATGTCATCTTGTATTTGCTATGTCTTGGGCCTTTTGGGACCATATCCTGGATAGCCTATACACAACAAAAACTGCTTTCTCAGAGATCTGGAGCCTGGGAAGTCCCAGATGAAGGCATCTGAGTATTGTGATTCTGTGAGGGCATACTTGTTGATTCAAAGATAACTGCTCCAGGATATGTCTTTGCAAAATGGAGAGACTTGATAAAGCTCTCTGGTATCTGTTACATAAGGGTGGTAATATCAGTCATAGAAGTTCTACCCTTATGACCGCATCACTGCCCAAGGGCAGCTACTCCAAGCGTCACCATACCAGATATTAGGGTTTAAAAAATGAATTTAGTTGTGGATATAGACGCTTGTAAACCAGCAGTGTTTCATTGTCAATCTCCAGATCTTTTGAATTCCTCTAAAACAAGAAGCGAAATATGTTTGAAAGTATTTATTTATTCTTTATTTACTTAGAGAATATTATAACACTCAGTCATAGGCGATGCCGTGGGTCAAATCCAGGCCTCAGCATGGAAAATAAACACTCCACCTGCTGAGCTAAATTCCTGGCCCAGACACTTTTTTTCTCTTCAATTTTTAGTATTATTCACATTTACTTGAAGATCATACTAAATTGTTCCCAGTTCTGTGACTGAATACTGAGGCATAGGGTGAGATAGGTCAAGATGGTCAAAATTTTATTTATAAAATGGAAACACTGACAAGATCATAGGATAAGAGGGGTACAACTCCACACAGTTCCCATCACCAGAACTCCCTATCCCATCCCATCCCCTGATAGCTTTCCTAGTCTTTATCCCTCTGGGAGTATGGATCCAGGGTCATTATCAGGTGTTGAAGGTGGAAGGTCTGGCTTCTGTAATTGCTTCCTTGCTGAACATGGGCGTTGACAGACCGACCCATACTCCCAGCCTGTCTCTCTTTTTCCCTAGTGGGGCAGGGATCTGGGGAAGCGGGGCTCCAGGATACATTGGTGGGGTTGTCTGTCCAAGGAAGTCCGGTTGGCATCATGGTAGCATCTGGAACCTGGTGGCTGAAAAAAGAGTTAACATATAAAGCCAAACAAATTGTTGACTGATCATGAACCTGAAGGCAAGACTATTGCAGTTGAAGATTTGGGGGTCTCCAGTTTGGAAATAGCTAGTATGCATGCAGACCTCACATTTTCTGATTATGCTCAGGGGTCATTCAGTACTAACATCAGGTCGCAGTCCATTGTTTCCTCTCCTGGAGTGTCAGCTTACCTCTCTTTTGTTGTCCTTGCTCTGAGTGGCTCGAACTAAATTGGCACTTAATTTTCTGAAGTCTTCTCTAGAAACATTTTTGAGTGGTTTTAGGCATTCTAATTAGAGTTTTGGAACTGGATGTGAACTGTCATTTAAAACCATTTAGTATCTCTAGAGACATCTCGGAAGACTGTGTACTTATTTCAGGATAAAGGGCGGGGGAAAGGCAGCTGAAGTTGACTCACCTAAATGAGGGTGGACACAAGTACAAAGGATAATGACTGCCACCAGTACCACTCAGATGCCAGCTCATTTTACAACATGTCATTTCATTTAGTGTTGGGCACAGGCTATAACATGACAATCACACTAGCAGCAAACTCCCTAACTTGTGATTGTGAAGATACGACTTCTGGAATTGCAGGCAAAGACAAAAGCAGACGTTATCATGATTCCATGTTCTCCAGTTCAATTATTAAATTAATGAATAGATTGATTCAAGTATTGAAACCCGTAACTGGATAGTTTTGTGTAAATACTGAATGTGTGATGGGATGTCCTTCCAGGCAAGCACAAATGCTTATCTACCACAAGTGACCCTAAAGGTACCAGAAATCCCTTTCTAAACAAAACTAGCAAGAGAAAGAAAAGAATCCATTATTATTGGAGATATTAGTTCTGAGAATGACTCTTTAACTCTTATAATGTGCTCCAAAGCCAGAAACATAATTTTAAATTTCCTAAACACAATATTCCCTTCATATTTTCTACTTCTGAAAGGAGACTTTTTTTAAAGTAGAGAGAAGCAGATAGAGACCGAGTGAAACTGAGAAAGGAAGGAGGAAGACAGAGAAGGAAAGACATTAGAGAGATACCTACAACATTGTTTCACCACTTGTGGGGTCTGGGGGCTGAAATCTTGGGCCTTACATACTTTTATGCCTGTGCTTAACCAGCTATACTACTGCTTGGCACCTAAATTTAGTTTTGAATAGATAATAAAATCAGTTTTTCAAAGTTTTAGAGTGGGTATATAATATAAACACCCAGTATGTCTGTCAAAGTTAAGATAAAATATTTTTAAAATATATTTTTACTTGTTATTGGATAGAGACAGGGAGATAGAGATGGAGAGAGAGAGAGAGAGAGAGAAGGAGAGAAAAGGAGAGAGACCTACATACAGTCCTGTGTAACCACTTGTGAAGTTTTCCCTCTACAGGTAGGGACCAGGGGCTTGAACTTGGGCCCTCGTACACTGTAATATGTGCACTGAACCAGGTGCAACACCACCTGGTCGCAACATAAAATCTTATGACACTAGTTACCAAATAACTTAAAGCATCTTTAAGTTTTTTTTTGTTTAAATATATTTCTAGGTTTCATCAGGATGATCTCATGACTATTAATGCTGAGAACATTTCGTTACAGTCTTTTTAAAACAATTTATTTATTTATTTGGAAGAGAGAGAGGGAGACAGAGAACCAGAACAGCATTCTGGCACATACACTGCCAGGGCTTGAATTCAGGGCCTCATGCTCGTGAGTCTAATGCTTTATCCACCTCTTAGGCTGTTCGTTACATTCTTTGCTCTACACGGTTAGATTTACTGGGCTAACTCACCAGGACTAGACACAGCTAGGTCTCCTCAAACTTGTCATCATCATCGGTAGGACCGTAGTAAAGAATATTTCATGAATAGAGTGGATATATTTATTTTCCAGAACTCAAAACGCAATGGATAACTAAGGTTAGCATGACCTAGGCCCTGTCACATATTATTTCTTTTTAGAACTTAGGATTTGGATGGGTGGCTTGGTATCTTCAGTTGCACAGTTTCTGAGTGTCAGATTTCAAGCTGAAATCAAGGTTTTCTAAATTATAATGAAGTTACATTTTAGCAGATTTCATAGTTCAGGAATTAGAGAGTTGCATGATTTATATGACTTTTAAGATACTATTTTTGAACTGTTTAAGCATCCATGAAACAATAAGCAATAACTGTGACCCTGGCTTCATTGTTCTTAACTTGAGCTGTCAAATTAAGTTATCTTTAAGCAAATCTCAATAGGAAACATTTCATGTCCTCTATCTTTGTGCATATATTTACACTTCTTAGAAACGTGTCATTGACTGGGAAGATTGTGCTGCTTTATTTTAAATCAGGCGTAAATCCACCCACTCACAAAACTCTAAGCAAGTCTACTGCTTCTGCACCTGTGTGTTTAGCTCAGGGCAGATCAGAGAGACTTCCAGCATATAGGTTTGGGAGGATGTCAAGAGTCTAATAACAAATCGTCTTTTTTTTTTTTTTTTTTTCTGTAAGCCTTGGCTTCCTTTGACTAATTTCCAATATTTATTATAAAGAATGGAAATTGAGGAGAGATATTAGCGATACAGATTTCAATGAAAAAATGTGTACTACTGCTACCCCCCTCAAGCATCTAGAGAGATTCCTGAGTTTTCCAGATGAACTCTCAGAAATAATAACCTTTAACAGCTACAAGTTGTGTGTGGTAGGCAGAACTATTTTTAAAAAAATTATTATTAGTGATTTAATAATGATTAACACAGGAGTCGGGCGGTAGCGTAGTGGGTTAAGTGCACGTGGCACAAAGTGCAAGGACCAGCGGAAGGATCCAGGTTCCAGCCCTCAGATCCCCACCTGCAGGGGAGTTCCTTCACAGGCGGTGAGGCAGGTCTGCAGGTGTCTGTCTTTCTCTTCTTCTCTCTGACTTCCCCTCCTCTCTCCATTTCTCTGTCCTATCCAACAACAACGACAACAACAATAACTACAACAATAAAACAAGGGCATTAAAAGGGAATACATAAATAAAAATATTTAAAAAATAATGATTAACATGACTTTTTTTTCCTTTTTTTTATTGGGGAATTAATGTTTTACATTCAACAGTAAGTACATTGGTTTGTACATGCATAACATTCCCCACTTTCCCATATAACAATACAACCCCCACTAGGTCCTCTGAATCCTTCTTGGATCTGTATTCTCCCCACCCACCCACCCCAGAGTCTTTTACTTTGGTGCGATATGCCAATTCCATTTCAGGTTCTACTTGTGTTTTCTTTTCTGATCTTGTTTTTCAACTTCGGCCTGAGAGTGAGATCATCCCATATTCATCCTTCTGTTTCTGACTTATCTCACTCAACATGAATTTTTCAAGGTCCATCCAAGATCGGCTGAAAACAGTGAAGTCACCATTTTTTACAGCTGAGTAGTATTCCATTGTGGATATATACCACGACTTGCTCAGCCACTCATCTGTTGTTGGACACCTGGGTTGCTTCCAGGTTTTGGCTATTACAAATTGGGCTGCCAAGAACATATGTGTACACAGATCTTTTTGGATGGATATGTTGGGTACCTTAGGAATATATCCCCAGGAGAGGAATTGCACGGTCATAGGGTAGATCCATTTCTAGCCTTCTGAGAGTTCTCCAGACTGTTCTCCACAGAGGTTGGACCAATTGACATTCCCACCAGCAGTGTAGGAGGGTTCCTTTGACCCCACACCCTCTCCAGCATTTGCTGCTGTTAGCTTTTCTGATGTATGACATTCTCACAGGAGTGAGGTGGTATCTCGTTGTTGTTGAGCCAGATGTTGTTGTGCGCGGGCCGCAGAGAAGAGAGAGGGGGTCCGGAGCGAAGAGGAAACACAAATCTTTATTTGCACTGGCACCTCAGAGTTGGGTGCTATAGAAGCAGGTTGGGCCACGTGGAGGTAGTGAAAATGGCCGCCTCACGCAGTAACCTTTCCTGCGTCTGAACACAGGAGTGAAGTGCTGGCAAGAGAGAGAGGTGCGGAAGAAGAAGGGCTTTTATAGGAGCAGCTTTCGTGAGAATGGGAAGGGGGAGGAGTAACCATAGCACTCCAGGATAGGATGATAACTCTGGTGAGAATGGGAGGGGGGAGGAGTAGCCAAAGCACTCCTGATATCACGGGATATAGACAATGTCCTGAGGGCATAACATGGCGGAACAGGCACTCTGAGAATGTCCCAACTCTCACGGGAACTAGCAGTAGCCTGAGGGGACAACATGGCAGATGTGACTGCATCGGCATAATTTCCCAGCACATTGTTTTCTTTATTTGCATTTCTCTGACAATCAGAGACTTGGAGGATTTTTTCATGTGTTTCTTGGCCTTTTGGATCTCTTCTGTGGTGAATATTCTGTCCAAGTCCTCCCCCCATTTTTGGATGGGGTTATTTGTTGTCTTGTTGTTGAGTCTGGCAAGCTCTTTATATATATTGATTATTAAACTCTTGTCTGATGTATGGCTTGTAAAGATTGTCTCCCATTTTGTGAGGGGTTTCTTGGTTTGGGTAGTGGTTTCTTTTGCTGTGAAGAAGCTTTTTAATTTGATGTAATCCCATAGGTTTATACTTGCCTTAGTCTTCTTTGTAATTGGATTCGTTTCATTGAAGATGTCTTTAAAATTTATGTGGAAAAGAGTTCTGCCAATATTTTCCTCTAAGTATCTGATAGTTTGTGGTCTAACATCCAAGTCCTTGATCCACTTGGAATTTATTTTTGTATTTGGTGAAATACGATTAACATGACTTTAAGATAAAATTCCACACAGTTACCACCACCAGAGTTCCATTGTGAACATCACTATTTACCCTTCTGGGAGTATGGACCAAAATTCTTTATGGGGTGCAGAGGTGGGAGGCCTGACTTCTGGTAGGCAGTATCCTTTTTTTAAATTATTTACTTTTATTTATTTATTTATTCCCTCTTGTTGCCCTTATTTTATTGTTGTAGTTGTTGTTATTGATGTTGTCGTTGTTGAACAGGACAGAGAGAAATAGAGAGAGGAGGGGAAGACAGAAAGGGGGAAAGAGAGACACCTTCTTCACTGCTTGTGACATGACTTCCCTGCAGATGGGGAGCTTAACCCACTGCGCTACCACCTGACTACCGAATTCTTTTTTTTAAAAATTTTTTAGTATTTTTATTTATTTATTGAATAGAGATAGCCATAAATTGAGAGGAAGGGGGGGATAGAGAGGGCGAGAGACAGAAAGACACCTGCAGCACTGTTTCACTGTGAAACTTTCCCCCTGCAGGTGGGGACCAGGGGCTTGAACCTGGGTCCTTGCGCACTGTAACATGTGCGCTCAACCAAGTGCACCACCGCCTGGTCCCTAGTAGGCAGAATTCTAAGATGTCCCCCGTTCCAAGTTTCCTCTCTCTGCTACATACCTGATGTGATCCTCTCCCCTTGGGTGTGGACTGGACTTGTGAATATGATGGGCTCTCACTCCTTCAATTATGTCTCCTTGTATGTGAAAGGGATTTGCAGTTAAAGTTAAGAGTAAGGCTCTTTTTCTCTTCATTTTGGTTTAACTAACATGGAGATTTTCTTGGTTGTCTTGATTTACTTTAAAAGAAAGTAAAGCACTAAAGACTTGCTCTCCTAATGACCTGGAGAAGAAATAAGTTGCCATTTTGTCCAGAAGACTCTTTATAAAGGGTGAGGACCTTAGGGCAGCCTTTTGGTAACAAGAGTACTCTGGTCATCAGCTAAGTGGGTATGGGAGCAGGGGTGGGGGTACAAGATCTTATTCATCTAACTCCAAAGAGCAGAAGAACTCAACCCTCAACCGGCACCCAGAAAGAATTTAAAAGATGCCTCTGGGGAGTCGGGCTATAGCGCAGAGGGTTAAGCACAGGTGGCGCAAAGCACAAGGACCGGCATAAGGATCCCGGTTCGAACCCAGGCTCCCCACCTACAGGGGAGTCGCTTCACAGGCAGTGAAGCAGGTCTGCAGGTGTCTGTCTTTCTCTCCTCCTCTCTGTCTTCCCCTCCTCTCTCCATTTCTCTCTGTCCTATCCAACAACGACAACAACAATAATAACTACAACAATAAAACAACAAGGGCAACAAAAGGGAATAAATAAATAAAATAAATATTAAAAAAAATTTTTTTTAAAAAAAAAAGATGCCTCTGAGTTCCAAGAAAAGACTCAACCAAGCAAGTGTAGACACTGATTAGGAGACTCAGCTAAAATATGCCAGCCTCTGGGGCCAGGTGGTAGCGCGGCCGGTTAAGTGCACGTAGCGCAAAGTGCACTGGATCAACGTTAGATCCTGGTTCGAGTCCTCCAGCCCCCCATCTCCAGGGGGGTCGCTTCACAAGTGGTGAAGCAGGTCTGCAGGTTTCTGTCTTTCTCCTTCTTTGTCTTCCTCTCCTCTCTCAATTTCTCCTGTCCTATCCAACAACAGTGACAGCATAAACAACAACAAAATAACAGCAATGATAAACAACTAGAGCAACAAAGGAGTAAAAATATCCTTCAGGAGCAGTGGATTCATAGTGTAGGCATTGAGCCTCAGCAATAACTGTGGAGACAGAAAAAATAAAATCAAATAAAATCAAATAAAATATGCTAGCCATCTGACCCTAGGGACTAGCATATACTTGTTGTTAGTCTCGTCTTCAGTTCCCAAAGTACTGTTGGGTAGCAACAGAAAACTAGTACATGGGAGTCAGGCAGTAGCGTAGCTGGTTAAGCGCACGTGGTGCAAAGTGTAAGGATCTTCATAAGGATCCCGGTTCGAGCCCCCGGCTCCCCACCTGCAGGGGAGTCGCTTCACAGGTGGTGAAGCAGGTCTGCAGGTGTCTGTCTTTCTCTCCCCCTCTCTGTCTTCCCCTCCTCTCTCCATTTCTCTCTGTCCTATACAACAACAATGACATCAACAATAATAACTACTGCAATAATGAAAAAACAGCAAGGGCAACAGAAGGGAAAATAAATAAATTAATTTAAAAAAAAGAAAGAAAACTAGTTCACTGGGTGGATGCATCCAGATTTTCCCCAAGTTAAGTCAAACAAGGAAATACAAAAATGGGGACTGAAGAGGTGGATCGATGGTACAGTGGAGGGTTTGCACACATGGTGTCCTGCCTTCAGTCCCGTGCGCTATGAATGCCAGAATGATGCTCTGGTTTGTTCTCTAACTTACTAATAAAATTAGTAAATGAGTAGATGAAACTTTTTTAAAATTAAAAGAACTAAGTTGAATGTAAAACTCATTTTGTATATTCAAAATGATTACCTATAGCAGCAGATACAGAATTTTATGTTAATAAAAAAACTTCAAGTCCCCGGCTCCCCACCTGCAGGGGAGTCGCTTCACAGGCGGTGAAGCAGGTCTGCAGGTGTCTATCTTTCTCTCCCCCTCTCTGTCTTCTCCTCCTCTCTCCATTTCTCTCTGTCCTATCCAACAACGAAGACATCAATAACAACAATAATAATTACAACAGAAAAAAAAACACCAAGGGCAACAAAAAGGGAAAATGAATAAATAAATATTTTTAAAAGTCTTAAAAAGAAGCCTCCATTAGTTCTGTTGATTTCTATAGTAAAATATGAACTTACAAAGCTACACTCATAAGACACTAATATTCATACAGTACCTCTTTGTCTATTTTAGTTTCTGTGGCAAATTCTAAGGAACTGTTTTTTCTCCTTTGTAGAACAAAAGGATCACATTATTTGAAAAACATCGGCTTGACTAATAGGCACTTTTTAAAAAGGCTACACTTTCATTGTTTTAAGAATGTAACTGTTGGCAAGAAAAGAAGAACAGGACTTTGCAAGGATAATTTATAGTCTGCACATTATTTTAAATACATGTTTATCTTTAATTGTTCCCTCATTACAAAGTAATGCATAGATGTAAGAAACCCAACCCACTACTTTTGATTCAGACAGATGAGTTTTGCATTAGTGCTGGTGTTTTTCTTTAAGCAGAGTACACCTAAATGCTAATTTAAAACTTTTAAAATCATGCAATATTTCAGACACAACCAAAAAGTACAGAAGAATTGTGTTTGTACCATGTGATTTTTATCATTATTTTAAACCAGAGAATGACTAAATTTTTACTTCTGGTGGTACTGGGGATTGAACCTGAAATGTTGGGTAACTGAAGCGCAAAGATCTTTCTGCACTACTGGTATATTTTTTCCCCAGTATGCAATTATTTAGATGTTACTAAGTTGTTAAGATTTTGTCTGCTGAATTAGATCACATTAAAAAAAAAAAAAAAGCAAGAGTAGCCAAAGCCCTAGTTCATTTTGTTTTGTTTTGTTTTGGGTAAAGACAGAGTAAGTGAATGAAAGCACATCCCTGAAGTCTCTTTCAGTGTGGTGAGTGAGGCTGGGCTTGACCCTGGGTGACAACTTAGCTAACTCCCCCAGTGAGTGATTTCACCAACCTCCTAGTCCACTTATTTTTCGTGTCTGTCTTGCTATTCCCCTCTTCCTAGATGTACTAACTAGCCTCAAACAATGCATATTATTCTCATGAATGCTTTATTTTTTAATGAAGATATGCAGTCCTGAATAATACAAAGAATTATTTGTGTTTTAAATTATGTTATTAGTATTCTCTAGGTAACATTTTACAATTGAATTTGTCACTCAGAATTTATAGCTAAATATATATCTCATAGACCGTCGCATGAGTAAAACAGGATTGGTCTATCCTTTTTTTTTTTTCCTGCTAATGAACAGTTGTCTCACCAAGTTTCATACCACGAATTATACTGTAATGACTGTCTTTTTATATGTATTTGTGTGACCTTGTTTGAAATCTCCTTTAGGATAGAATGTAGAAAACTGTTGAGTTAGAGGGTATCCACAATCTTCAGCATTTCTACTAGGATATTCCAAAGTGTATTCTAAAGTAATTCTACCAGCTTAGTTTCATTCATTGTAAAGAAGTCCTAGCACTTTCATCCCAACCAGTGCACGCTGTCAGTCTTCCTCACATTAGCCTCCTGGATGGGTATACCACACAACTTCTAGTCATTTTTATTTGTGTTTCCCTAAAAGCTGAAGCATGATATAGTTTCATTTTTAACTATTTGGATTTCTATTCTGCAAACTGCTGTGGTGTCTTTGTCCAAGAATGGAACAGAAATCTTACCTTTTTAAAAATTTTTATTCATTTATTTTAACGAGAGAGATACAGATAGAAAGACACAAAGGGGGACAGGTGGTGGTGTTCACATAATACTGTGATAAGAATACGCCTATGGACCCAGGTTCAAGCCCCTGCTCCCCTACCTACAGGGGGGATCACTTTGCGAGCAGTGAAGAGCATCTGCCAGAGTCTAGATTTCTATCCTTCTGTCTTTCTCCCCACCTTCCCTCAGTTTTTCTCTGTCTTATCTAATAATGAAAATTAAAAAATAACAAAGAGGTGGGTTCGTAGTGCAGGCACTGAGCCCCAGAGACTGGAAGGAGAGAGAGAGAGAGATGCCGTTCTTCTCATGGGGAGGCCTCTTCTCGGGCACAGACTCCTGGCATGCTCATCCTGTTGCGTACCAGATGTGGGGGTCTAGGAGAATGTCACCGGAGGCAGCAGGGGCTGAGTCTTTACGGGACTCACTCTGTGTCCGTTGCTAGTGACGCAACAAGAAATGACTGGGAGACCAAGCTGGTAGCAATGATCCGTTTATTGATCAGAGAGGCAAGGCTTTTAAGGGGTTGCAGAAGGAGGTAGCTTGTTTATACCATATATGGTTAAAGTAGAAAAAGGACAGAGAGAGGTAAGGGGTTGGGAAAACTATCAGGTGAGTGATCTAAGGAATGAGGAAGCTAGGCTTTGCTATGCATGGGTGTAGGGTCCTTGTGGGTCAGGAGGGTGACGTTTGGTTATAGTCTTATTCAGAAGGGCAAGAACAAAGAAGTGAGAAAAGGGTCTCTGATAGCATCTGTGCAAGCAGGAGAGCCATTCTGGGAATGAGGAAGTAGGGTTATCAATGGCTAGCAGACAGAGAGGTGTCCTGAGGGCGGAGAGAAGATGAATCAAGTATGATAACTTCTGGTAGCTTTTGAATGAGCAGACTATTTGGTTTAAAGACAAGGAAGTCAGCTGTTGTATTGGGAATGCAGAGTCCCTGAGAGAAGAGAAAAAAAGAAAAGAAACAGACACACAGAGAGAATCAGAGAGAGAGACCAGAACACTGCTCAGCTCTGGCTGGGGATTGAGCCTGGTACCTCAGAGTCTCTGGCTTACATATTTTACATAACCATTATGCTGTCTCACCAGCTACAGAAGTATTATTTGTATTGATAATCATTCTTTCTTGGTTATTATCACTAATATGTTTTTATCTAGCTCTACTTGTGTCCTTTACCAGTGAGAAGTTAAAACAATTTTAGTTTGATAAAATGCATTATTTTTCTCTTTGGTTTCTTGAGAGTTTTGTGTCTTACTTGAAGAAATTTTATTTTTCATATCATTAGTCACATGACATTTAAAAAATATTTATTTATTTATTACCGGATGGAGACAGACATTGAGAGGGAGGGTGAGATACAGTGGAAGAGAGACAGGAGACACCTGCAGCCTTGCTTCACCACTTGCAAAACTTTCTCCCTGCAGGTGGGGACCAGGGGCTTGAACTCAGATCCTTGTGCACTGTGATGTGTGTGCTCAACCAGGTGTGTGTGCCACCACCTGGCCCCATGCATTTTCTTTCAAAAGTTAGGGCTTTTAATTTTTTTCTTAGTGATTTAATAATGATTATCAAGATTGTACAATAACAGGGGTACAACTCCACAAAGTTTCCAACATCAGAGTTCTGTGTCCCATGCCTTCTCTTAGAAGATTTCCTATTCATTATCCCTCTCTGGGAGTATGAACCAAAATTCTTAAATTTATTTCTATTTATTTTTTATTATCCTTATTTATTTATTGGGTAGAGACAGCCAGAAATTAAGAGGGAAGGGGAGACAGAGAGGGAGAGAGATACCTGCAGCACTGCTTCACCCACAGGTGGGATCTGGGGCTTGAACCCAGGTCCTTGTGCATTGTAACATGTTCACTCAACTAGGTATGCCACTACCCAGCCCCTGGACCAAAATTCTTTATGGGATGCAGAAGGTAGGAGATCTGGTGTCTGTAATTGTTTCTCTGCTGGACATGGATATTGGCAGGAGGATCCGTACCCCCAGCCTGTTTCTATCCTTCCCTAGTGGGGCAGGGCTCTGGGGAAGTGGGGTTCCAGGACACATTGCTGAGATTGTCAAGCGAAGTCAGGATGGCATCGTGGTAGCATCTGCAACTTGGTGGCTGAAAGGCAGTATGATATTAAGCAAATTGTTCAATAAACAGGCACCCCCAAAGTAGGAATAGAGCAAATGAAACTAGGGATCTTTCTGTGGAAGCTGTATGAGAAGTCTTTTTTTAGTCATGGTTCATGTGGCCCGTGACTGCATGCAGGTTAAAAATTAGTTTTTATTTTTCATAGATCATTTATCTGCTCTGAAAGTGTAAGTGTGGGGCCAGGAGGTAGAGCACCTGGTTAAGTGCAAATGTTATTCTGTGAAAAGATGGAGGTTCAGGCCCCGGGTCACCACCTGCTGGGGGAAGCTTTGCAAGTGGTGAAGCAGATTCTCCCATGTCTCTTTTTGTCTTCCTTTCTCTATCCCTTCCTTCCATCTCAATTTCTCTCGGTCTCTACCCAATAAATACACAAATAAATAAAATATTAAAAGGACAAGTTTGAGTGCATTGGGTGTATGTGTATGTATGCTTGTATGTGTATGTTACATAGAAAGTTTTTTTTTTTGTTTTAGATATTTCTGACTAATTCAGTGTCCGTCTTCTCTCTCCTATGATTTTCATTATCACACATGTCAATTGTTTGTGTATATGGATGCCTCTGTAGCATTTATTCCATTGCCATACAGCAATTTTTATAAGTTTTTTTTTATTAGTGATGTGATAATGATTGACAAGATTATGGGATAAGAAGGGCACAGTTCTGAGGCCAGGTGATGGTACACCTGGTTGAGCGTATGTATTACAGTGTGCAAGGACCCAGGTTCAAGCCCCTGGTCCCCACCTGCAGGGGGAAAGCTTTACAAGTGGTGAAGCAGGGCTGCAGGTGTCTCTCTGTCTCTCTCCCTCTCTACTAACCCCCTCCCTCTTGATTTCTGGCTGTCTCTATCCAATCAATAAAGATAATAATAAATTAAAAATTTAAAAACAAAAGAAGGGCACAGTTCTGTATAATTCCTGCCACCAGAGTTCCGTATCCCATCCCCTCCACTGGAAGTTTCCCTATTCTTTATCCCTCTGGAAGAATAGGCCAAAGATTATGGAGATCAGAAGTGGGAGTTCTGGCTTCTTAATTGCTTCTCTGCTGGACATGGCCATTGACAGGTGGATCCATACTTCCAGCCTGTTTCTGTCTTTCCCTAGTGGAGCAGGGCTCTGAGGAGGTGGGGTTCCAGGATTCATTGGTGAGGTTGTCTGGGGAAATCAGGTTGGTGTCGTGGTAGTATCTGCAACTTGGTGGCTGAAAAACATTAAGATATAAAGCAGAGGTTTTTTCTCTTTTTCTTTTTCTTTTAAATATCAGGAACCTAAAGGTAAAAGTATAGCAGATGAAATTTAAGGTCTTCATGTTGGAAGGAGCTGGGAAGTCTATTTTAGTCAGATTCCTAGGGGCCCATGACTGTACTGAACAGCTAGCATGCAGGTGGGCTAAGAGTATTGCCTGGGAAGATGGTGTCAGAGTTGAAAATAGGACTAGGAAGCTGGATCAGGGCAGAAAGTAGCTCCCAAGTATGGGAAAAGTACTTAACTACTGTTAACTATGGTCTGGGAGGTGGCGCAGTGGCTAAGGCACCAGACTCTCAAGCATGAGGTCCTGAGTTCAATCCCCAGCAGCATATATACCAGAGTGATATCTGGTTCTTTCTCTCTCTCCTATCTTTCTCATTAATAAATAAATAAATAAAATCTTTAAAAATATATACTGTTTACTGTAAGTACTTCCCATCTGACCTAAGGTCCATGTCTGTTCATATTCAGCACAGGAGCCTGTGTAACATCTGCATCCCTGTCAGTCTGAGCTCTCAGTCTATGCTCACAGTTAGGAACATTTGAGGCTGCACTCACTTCAGGACCCATCTTCCTCGAGTGGCAGAGTGGGTTAACCCAGTCTCCCTTCAGAGAGTGGGTCAGTTTCTACCACTGTTGTTCTGCACTGAGGGTAAGGTCCTATAGAGGCCCACAAGAGGGCCTATGATGTTCTTCCTGATGGAGATGACCAGTGATGGTGGAGAGAGGGATCTGTCAGAGATCTAGGCCCATCCTGTCTATGTGGGAATCCCAGGATTCCCTGACTAGGGCCCTGGATGCTGGGGTGGCCTGCTAGTGACCAGAAGGGCCATCATTAAAGTGTGCCAGTCTCTTGCCCGTATCCAGCTTTTGTGGTTCTTACTTGATCTGACAGGGTTAGACTTAGAGTGATTGAGGGAAGTGAGATAGGAAATAGGTAGGAGGTTATCTAGGTCTAAGTAGAAATGATTTGATTAAGTACTGCATGGTGTCTGTTTTAGGTCTTTCTACTTGCTTGCTGCACTTATTGAGTCACTGTAGACTATAGCACACTTTTATTTTAAGGTCTATATTTTCCCCTATCTTATGAGTCCATGTGCACGTGTGCCCTATTTCATGGGCCCTGGGCTATATCTAGGTTCTGTAACTTTGTTAGCAAGTGCGCCACCTGAAATGGAACTAAGGAATCCTATGAGCCAGTGAAAGTCTCACCAGAGCAATGGAGCTGGAGGGTTGACACCCCACACCTGGCATCTATAGACACAAGCGGAAGTGACACATGTCGAGATGGTACTAGTTGCATTGATTTGGTTGAGATTAGCAGATGCAGTATCAAACAACATGAATCAAAGGAGGAAGCATGAGGGAAAACGAGCCCTAGCAATCCCACGGCTGGGAGAAGTACAAGCTGTATAGTGAATGAGGAAGGTTCCTTACTGTCTTATGAGTTTACGAAGGCAATAGGTAATTATTATTATAATTACCTGGCACAGTTCTGAAGAGTACTGTTTCATGTAATAGACAGGACACTGCTGTATATGTCCCTGTGACTGTTTCTCTGTAGCCGTGTGGGATGGAGGCAGGGAGATAATGTATTCATTTACAGAATATTAACTGCGCACCTGCTGTCTGCCAGGTACTGTGCCATATGTCCAGGTGCCAGAGCGGAGTGGTCTCGACTACAGCCTGTTTGGTTCAGGACGTCATGTGGCAGCATATTGTCTTGTGGAAGCCATTCAGCAGACTTAATTGTTCCTCATGCTCTGATGGCACACTCCCACTTTGTTCCAGAGTCCCTGCTTCCAAGCTTCATACTAGTTAATAATTGCCTCTCCATAGCCCGTTGTTGGCATTGGTTTTGCCAGCAATAGGCCATGGAATCGATATTTTCTCCACTGTAGCAGCAGGCTCAGAGATGCCCGCCAAGGCCACTGGAAAGGCCCTTTAAGACCTTTTCACCCTCCTCCAGACGTGAGTTTTCCTTAAGTGCTACTCTCCTCTCCAGAGCTTTGTGGCTTTCTCAGACCACAGGCTCTAGCTTGCCCGCTAGAGCCCAGTTTTAAACATTTGCACATGTCATTTGATTGAGGGGTAGGTTAAAATTGATGGTGGTAAGAAGTCCTAGCAATCAAGTCTCTATCTCAAACGGCTGAAAAAAATACTATTCAGGAGATGGCCTGTTCAGTATGGTATAGTCCAGCTTGGCCAGGTCATTTCTGTTCAAGTCTGAGAAGGCCCCTGTCTCCCCTAGAAATATATATATATTTCACTAGCTGGTTGTGCAGATACCTTTAATATCAGTCATTATTTCTACCTTTTTTTTTACACAATGCCATTGCTACTGTGTACTAATTGTGTGTGCACACATGCTCTTATTTATTTATATTATTTTTTTGATTTTTAAATTTTTCTTTATTGGGAAATTAATGTTTTACATTTGACAGTAAATACAATAGTTTGCACATGCATAACATTTCCCAGTTTTCCACATAACAATACAACCCCCACTAGGTCCTCTGCCATCCTTTTTAGACCTGTATTCTCCCCGCCACCCACCATCACAGTCTTTTCCTTTGGTGCAGTATGCCAATTCCAGTTCAGTTTTATTTATTTATTTATTTATTTATTTATTTATTTATTTATTTATTTATTTATTTATTTTCCAGAGCACTGCTCAGCTCTGGTTTATGGTGGTGCAGAGGATTGAACCTGGGTCTTTGGAGCCTCACTAATGAGAGTCTCTTTGTATAACCATTATGCTATCTTCCCCCATCTTCTCCCCCTCCCACACACATGCCCTTTAATCAATAATTCAAGTTCATAATGCAAGACTTTCTTGCAACCTGTATTTGTCACTTCAAAGTAAAATGTGACGTGTTCTCATATAAATGAACACTCTTTAAGGCAAGTGCTTTAGTGTTCATATTATATATGCCATTGGCTTGCTTGAACATATTTATTTAGACCTTCCATGGTAGTTGGGGTCATTTAGAAAATATGACCTATTCTCCAGGATTCAGTGAAGTGATAGAAACCCTGTCATTACTCCAACAGGGGAATTTTAATTTAAATTTTGCTAACAGCTAGAAGTTGGTTAATTGCAAGGGAAGGGGTCAAAGAAAAAAAAAAAGCAATCACAGCAAGCAAAGTAATCTGAATATTGGACAATTTAAATTCTAAAACCTAGAGAGACACTGCTTTTGTGTCAGTGCTCTTCAGTGAGGACATGACGAGGAAAGAACTTTCTGGACGTGTGTCTGTTCCTGGGCTGTTGAGTGGGCAGAGCTGCCTACACATGACCTCTGCTAAGTGTGAGGAGGGTCTGAAGGCTAGTGAATTCTTATGAGGGTTTTCCAGAAAAGAATCTCCTTGCAGTATGCAGCCATATCGTCCTAGACGTCACCACTAGATCAGATGGCAAAGTGAACCTAAAAAAGTGACCCCTGTGGGGTCCTCCATTTCCATTGTGTAACAGGGGACCCAGAAAGGTGATTTTCAGTTGAGAGACAATGAATAATTAAAGGGAATGGTTGAATTTTCTTTTATTCTTCTGTTTTGTAATCGGTGTGTGTGTGTGTGTGTGTGTGTGTGTGTGTGGCAGTGGCACACTGGCTAAGTGCACTTAGTACTAAGCACTAGGACCTGTTCAAGGAACCATGCAGGAATCCAGATTCGAGCCCCCTGTTCCCCACCTGCAGTGGGGACACTTCACAAGTGGCAAAGCAGGTCTGCAGATATCTTTCTCTCTTCCTTTCTACCTCATTCCTTCTTAATTTCTCTCTGTCCTATCCAATAAGATGGAGAAAAAAAATGGCCTCCAGGAGCAGTGGATTCGTAGCGCTGGCACCAAACCCCAGCAACCCTGGAGGCAAATTAATTAATTAATCAGTTAATTAATCAATTAATATAAAAATAAACAATGTGGCAAGTGGATATCTTTTTGTAAAAGGTCTACATCTCTGATGTTTTCCTAAAGGTTTAATCATGAACATTTTTTAAAATTTTATTTATTTTCCCTTTTGTTGCCCTTGTTGTTTTTATTGTTGCTGTAGTTATTATTGTTGTCTTCGTTGTTCGATAGGACAGAGAGAAATGGAAAGAGAAGGGAAAGACAGAGAGGGAGAAGGATAGACACCTGCAGACTTGCTTCACTGCCGGTGGGGAGCTGGGGGCTCGAACCCAGATCCTTACTCAGGTTACCATGTGCATTTAACCCGCTGCTCTACCGCCCAACTCCCAATCATGAACATTTTTAGGACTTTTGCTGAGTATCACAAAATCGCCTAACAAAACGTGTCCCTATATGCTGTCCTTGAAGTCTTGCGTGGAAGGCAACACATACATCTTTATCACAGAACTTAGCACTCACTTGAATTTGGGATCCTGGCTTTTTCTATTGGATTGTTGGAAACTGAGTCTATTCAGAGTCCACAGTGCTTAGGTTGGCACCTGCACTCAGACTCAGAGAGTCATGTCCTGCGACGGTACAGGGCTGGTAGGCAGCAGCGCCATGCCAGAGTCTCTCATGGCCTCTCCAATCTCTTTTCCTTCACTTCTGTTTCTTAGTCCACTGTTGCTGACAGGCTCATTTCTCCAAAACGCCTCCTTCATATTATCTGTAATCTTTCTCAAAGACCTGGGATTCTTCTTTGTTTATTGTTTGGGTAGGAAGAAAATTGAGTTGCCTAAGGTCCTGCTTGGGATTTCCTTCCTCCCAGTTCACTGTATTCCCTAGACTTGTAGACGTCTTGTTGGCCCACCCTCCTCATCTCTACTCTTCTCCAAGCAGATCACTTACAGGGAGAGGCTTTATTCATACTTGTCCCTATTACTCTGATGCTCAGAATGGCCCTGTCCCCCCTGTCTGTGTTGTCAATATTATTCCTTACCTCCTGTGCTTTTGTCCTCTGACTTCTGGGCAGAGTACAAAACTCAGATCAAGCAATGATGTTTCTTCTCTTTTGACAAACTAGATTCAATTATTGTTATCATTTTCTTTTTTTTTTTTTAAATCATTTTGTTGAGAGGTTAGTGATTTATAGTATCTATTCATGAGAAATGATAGGAGAGAGAGAAAGAACTAGACATCACTCTGGTACATGTGCTGCCGGGGATTGAACTTGGGATCTCATGCTTGAGAGTCTAGTGCCTTATCCACTGTGACACCTCCGGACCACAGGTTCAGTTTCTTATCTCCCCGTGATAAGTGTAAGACACTCTCACCTGCAAGGGGGAAGCTTCATGAGCAGTGAAGCATGTCTACAGGTGTCTCTCTTTCTCTCTCCCTATCAGCCTCTCCCCTCTAAATTTCTCTCTGTCATAACAAGTATAATAGAAAGGGGGGTGGGAAGCCATCCTGAGCAAGGGATTCATAGCACCCACACCAAGCCACCCCAGTAATAACCCTCATGGATGTGTGTGTGTGTGTGTATATATATATATATATATATATATATATATATATATATATATATCTTTCATGGTATGGATCTCATGCACCCGCGACAAAATGCACCCCATAGTCAAAACATGGCAGATCTTGATTGAAGCTCATGTTGATGTAAAGGTCACCAATGGCTATTTGCTTCATCTCTTCTGTGTGGGGTTTACTAAAAATGCAACAGAAGGTTCAGAAGACCTCTATGCTCAACACCAGTAAGTTCGGCCAATTCGGAAGACGTTGATGGAAACTTTGACCCACCCCCCTACCCCCAGAGGTGCAGACAAATGGTTTAAAAGAGGTGGTCAGTGCATTGATGTTTCCAGATAGCATTGGGAAAAACACCAAAGAAGCTTGCCAATCTATTTATCCACTTCATGGTGCCTTTGTTAGAAAAGTGAAAATATTGAAGAAACCTAAGTTTGAACTGGGAAAATTCATGGAGCTTCATGGGGAAGGTGTTAGTTCTTTTTTTTTTTTTTTAATATTTGTTTATTCCCTTTTGTTGCCCTTGTTGTTTTTATTGTTGTAGTTATTTTTATTATTGTTATTGATGTCGTCATTGTTGAATAGGACAGAGAAATGGAGAGAGGAGGGGAAGATAGAGGGGGGAGAGAAAGATAGCTACCTGTAGACCTGCTTCATCGCTTGTGAGGCGACTTCCCTGCAGCTTGGAAGCTGGGGGCTCGAACCGAGATCTTTACACTAGTCCTTGCACTTTGCTCCACATGCACTTAACCCTTGCGCTACCACCCGACACCCCGGGAAGGTGTTAGTTCTGGAGAAACTACAGGAGGTGAGACTGGTGCTAAAGTTGAGTGATATGAGTGTATATGAACCACCAGTCCAAGAATCTGCCTAAACTCAGACTTTTAGTGAAAAATGAAAAGTTTTATTTTGATGTTAAAAAAAAAAGAAAAGAAATAGTGTGATCAAGAGACAGAGAGAGAGACAGAGAGAGAGAGAGAAACACATAGCAACAAAGCTTCCTTACATAAGGTGGGGGGCTGGGCTCAGCTCTGGGTCATCTACAGGACAGAGCAGCACACTAGTCCAGTGAGCTATTCTGCCAGCTGCAGTTTGTTTACACTGAGGGGAGGGAGAGAGGGAAAGAGAGAAAGGAACAAGAGCAGAATCCTGCTTGCTTGTGAATCTCTGGCATGTGGCAGTGCTGGGGCCTCTAGTGTGAGAGGGAAGCTTTGTGAGTGGTGAAGCAGTGCTGCAGGTGTCTCTCTGTCTCTTTCCCTCTCTATATTCCTTTTCCCCCCAATTTCTGGCTGTCTCTATGCAATAAGTAAAGACAACAATTTTTTTAAGAAGAATATCCATTAGATAACCATTTTAATTTGAATAAACTCAGGCCCTAGAGCATTGTAAACTCCCTAAGCTAGCCACATAACCCTGTATAGTATTCCTTCTCCTGCTGCCCGTGACTAGAGCATGTGTTTTCTATACAGAAGCTTACTCTTGTGGTCTCAGAAGCTACATACACAAAAGGCAACAAAAGGGAATAAATAAATAAATAATTTAAAAAAGAATAATAGGTTTAGAAGTCAAATTGGGATTCTGACCAGGGACTAATTCTTAATTTGTCTATCTAAATAGAAAACTGAGATCCCGAGGACAGCAAGTTTCAGAGGGGAAAGTAGGACAATAGTGATACATTTTTTTTCTGGAAAATCTTATTATCCAGTCCACACAGCGACTGAGTTGCTGAGCTAGCTCTGTGAAGGAAAACAAAGACAGCCCCTGGAGATGCCTGTGGATGTCAGGGGCTAGTACAGTGTGGAGCTGTTGTGTGAGCAGCTGTCCACAGAGAGCCTGGAGCTGCCTTTCACTGGGCCACTTGTCACTCATGCACACTGTGTACACTGAGGCCTTTCCCCTGTAGAAACGTTCTCTCTGCTTCTCTTTCCTCTTTTCATTTTTGAGGAGCTGGCATTTGTCTCGTTTGCCTCTGACTTTATTGGCTTGGATCTCAGAATACTTAACTTTAAATGTGAGATCTAGTCCTAAGTAGCAGTCAGTGCTAATTCTCATCTGTTGTGTGCGCAAACGAGTTGCCTGGGGGTCACCGTGAAAACACAGCATCTCAGGACTCCACGTTAGTGGCTATGGAAGCACGAGTCTTCAAAGTCTGCAGATAATATTAGAAATGGGGGGTGGGTTTGCGACTAAGTTTCCACAGCGGGACACTTTCTGGGCACTGGAAATTGATAATCTTCATTTTTTGTAAAGCCTTTCTCTTTCCATTGAGGGAGGGGGAAGCAAGTCTTTCCTTCATTTGCTGCATGCCTTTCGACGCCAGTTAGTGATGTTCCTTTTCGACGCCAGTTAGTGATGTTCCTTGTCTAACACAAGAAGAATTACCCTGATTTACTTGAAGGCTGCAGAATTAGCCTTGCGGAGAGCTGCTCCTTGTGTGTCACCAGCATACTTGTTAATGCAACAGAGCTGCCACTGAGTCCTATCAAATAAAAAGGGGGAAAATGGCCTCCAGGAGCACTTCTTCTTCTAGCGTTTGCCCTTCTTCTGTAGCCAGTTAATGGCTTTGAAAGTGACTGGGATCCATGTGGATTCAGTCGGCTAGGAAGGATCGTCAGTTTCCCCAATGAATGGGTACTCATGGGATGCACCACGGGAAGGTCGATCCAATGCATCCCGCCAGGGGCACTGAACCCCAGCAATAACCCTGGAGGCAAAAAACCAGTAATGTTCTCTTAAGGTCATTTCTTAAAAATTGAACAAGATACATATTCTGGTGATAGAAATGAAAACAACCAGTGAAATTCGACTTTCAATTCAAAGATCCTAGGGGATGGCTTCAAACATTTGCCTCAAATAAACTTGGAAAAGTGAAGCTAGATCAATATGCAGTCTACTCATTCATTCTCTTTGCTCTTAATTCAAAGTAAAGCAGGGTGCAGTGGGAGTTAGTAGGAGTCATGAAGCCATGCTTCTTAACAGCTCAGTTTTAAGCTTAATGCTTAAAGAAGCATTAAAATGTAACTCAATATTTCCATTTTATAAATAAAAAAATATAATTCATATAATTTTTTCAAAGTCACCCTTTAAAATGTTAAGTTGTCTGTACTTTTCATGTTTGTGAAACCATCGCCACAATCAATTTGAGAATTATTTTCTTTTTTTAATTTTTATTTATAAAAAAAGAAACACTGACAAAGACCATAGGATAAGAGGGGTACAACTCCACACAGTTCCCTAGTGGGTCAGGGCTTTGGGGAAGTGGGGCTCTAGGACACATTGGTGGGGTCGTCTACCCAGAGAAGTCCGGTTGGCATCATGGTAGTTTCTGGAACCTGGTGGCTGAAAAAAAGAATTAACCTATCAAGCCAAACACATTGTTTACTATTCATGAATCTAAAGGCTGTAATATTGCAGATGAAGATTTTGGGTCTTGTTTTGGAGATAGCTAGTAGGACTATTTTAGTTATATTCCAAAGGGCCCATGACTTTATTAGTTTTTGCCTGAATCTGACATGTGATATGCAGGTGGACCCAAGTTATTGTCTGAGGAGATGATGTCATGGCTGAAAAAGGGGGGCTAGGAAGCTGGATCAGGGAAGAGAGTAGCTCCCAGATATGGGAAAGGGGTATAAATATTGTTGACTGTAAACCCCGTCGATTTGATGTCATCTGGGGCCCAGATTCAGCTTAGGAGCCTGTGTGACCTCTGCATCCCTGTAGGTCTGAGGTCACATTCTATGGTCGTGAATAGGAACTATTTTCAGTCACTCCAAAAAGAAGTCCTATACTCATCAGTATCCACTCTCAATTATCCTTACTACCCTCCTCTGACCACCTCCATGACCCAGACAAGTACTCACTCCCTGTCTCTGTAAAGGTCTAGCTTGCTCTGATACTTCATGTTAACGGAGCCACTCAGTGTGTGCCCATATGACTGGATTCTTTTACTTAGTATAATGTTTTCAAGATTTATCTGTGTTGTAGCATGTATCACTACTTCCTTTTCACAGCCTGCTTAAGTTCCATTAGAGGGACAGAGAATGGGAAAACTATTGGGGAGGGGATGGGATATGGAGATTAGGTGGCAGGAATTGTGTGGAGTTGTACCCCTCCTATGCTACGGTTTTGTTAATGTCTCCTTTCTTAAATAAATAAAAAAAGAAACATTTTCCTTTTTAAAATTTCTTAAATTTTCTCTTAGTGATTTAATAATGATTAACAAGATTGTAAGGTAACAGGGGTACAATTCCATGCATTTCCCACCACCAGAGTTCCCTGTCCCATCCCCTCCATGGGAAGCTTCCCTTTTCTTTACCCCTCTAGGAGTATGGACCAAAATTGCTTATGGAGTACACAAGGTGGGAGGTCTGACTTCTGCCATTGCTTCTCTATTGGACATGGGTATTGGCAAGTGTATCTATACCCCCAGCCTGTTTCTATCTTTTCCTCGTGCGGTAGGGCTCTGGGGAGGGGAGGTTCCAGGACACATTGGTCAAGTCATCTGCCCAGGGAAGTCAGGATGGAGAACAACATATTTTTTTTTATCCCTTCTGAAGTTGATGATCATTTAGTTTGTTTCTTCTATTTGGTTACTAGGATGAAGCTTTTTGTGAACCTTTGTTTGTGAATCTTCGTATGAACATAAACTTATACAGAGTTTTGGATATATATGTAGAAGGATTACTAGGATATATTCCATAATGTTTTAAAATTACTTTTTTGAACCCTAAATTCATAGTCTTTGAGATTGATGAATTTCTTGTGTGGTACATGAAATCTTTTCATGAATGTGAAGTCAGTATTTTGGTGATCTAATTCAGAGTCCTTCATAGAAATGATTAAAATGAGACTAGGTAGTATTGCATCCAGCTGAACACACCTGTTGCAACGTTAAAGGACCCAGGTTCAGGCCTCTGGTCCCCACTTGCAGGAGGAAAGCTTCACAAGCGAGCCAGCAGTGCTGGAGGCGTCTCTCGTCTCCCCGTCTCCATTTCCCCGTCTATCTTGATTCCTCTCTACTTCTTTCCATAAAAAACAAAATATAAAGTTAAAAAATAAGTCATCAAAATTACTTGTGCAAATAAGTTGAGTAAAAAGAGAATGTTTTATAGAGTGTTCGATTGCATTTGCCTTTGTTTTGTTCTTAGCTAAATTTCTATTTGAAGGTTTACAAAGCATTTTTTTTTTCAGAATCGAAATGAAATAAAAAATGGCACTATTTTGCGACTAACCACATCTCCAGTAAGTAGATCATAGTTTATAGTTATTTGTTCTCTTGTTGTTAATGTATATGAACTTGTGGTACATGAATTTTCATGGTTGACTTTTTTTTTTTATTGCAAAGAAGCCTCCTCATGGTTCTCATGTACAGATTCTAGAATTTGTAAGAAGTTCCCTTCTTTTAATTCCTATTACAGAGAAAGAAAGTTTTGTTCTAGTTAAAATGCAAAAAAAAAAAACCAAAACTTTACATTTTTCACATGATGGCCATTGCAACAGTTCTTCTCATATAAATCATATAAATTTAGGTATTCTTTTTAAAATATTTATTTATTCCCTTTTTGTTTTATTATTGTAGTTATTATTGTTGTTGTTATTAATGTTGTTATTGGATAGGACAGAGAGAAATGGAGAGAGGAGGGGAAGACAGAGAGGGGGAGAGAAAGATAGACACCTGCAGATCTGCTTCACCGCCTGTGAAGCGACTCCCCTGCAGGTGGGGATCCGGGGGCTGGAACCGGGATCCTTATGCCGGTCCTTGTGCTTTGCAACACCTGCGCTTAACCCACTGAGCTACCACCCGACTCCCCAATTCAGGTATTCTTATTAGTTCCACCCCCCTCCTCGCATACCTGCCTGATGCCATCTAAGAAAATTCAAGTCACAACAACAGAGCAGCAAAAACCAGACCGAGCCTATTAATTTCCTTCCTCCTCAGAGACTGTGTGTGTGTGTGTGTGTGTGTGTGTGTGTGTTTTGGGGGGTGGGAGATCTAAATGTTTGTATATGAAAAAGTTTCACCAGTTATGATTGATTACTCAAAAACAAATGTTGCTCAAGAAAAGTTAGTTACTTCATAATGTTTGATTAACAGCTAACTCTGCATGAGTCACTTTAAAGTCTTCCCTGTAAAAGCTGTGAAACTGTGTTCTGTTTTACCATGTATGCAGCCCAGGATTGAGCCTGGTTCCCATTGCATAGATGCAATCTTAGGTGCCATAGTGTCTCTCTCTTGCTCTTTCTTTCTTTCTCTCTCATGCTAAGCAAAATTCTCAAGTGCATTTAAACTGCTATAATTAGCCATGTTGCTTGCCTTATCCTCTTCCTTGCTTGTAGATAGTTTGGGTAGTAACATTAGCATATTTAAATCATATTCTTTCACAGTGCATTTCATTGCTTCCCTAAAAAATACTCTGCACAAAATACATTAAGTGTTACTATTTTCACTCTGCATATGTAATGAAAACTGTGTCTAACTCTCATTTTCAGTTTCTGCTGAAGCCATGTGGTAGGCTAAAAATAATTTTTAAAGTGGGGAAAAATCATCTGGCTAAAATTAAACTGTGGGTACTGTAACTACCACAGATTCTTCTTGTTGAAAATTACCTTAAAGAGGCTTTCAAACTTTGAAACATTTTACCCACTGACATTTTGAACCTCAGCAGCTTAATCAAAGCCCATTCTAGGGTAACAGGTCTTTGATACCTGTTGGCTCACATTATGGAAATTATAAGTCACACTAGTTTTTGATGGCTCTGTGATGAGCTGAAACTTTTGTGCTTGATTTTTTTTTTTAAATAGTGATTTAATAATAAATAACAAAATTGTAAGATAATAGCTCTATACAGTTCCCACCACCATAGTGCAGTATTCTTTATCTCTCTGGGCATATGGACCAATGATCCTTATGGGGTGCAGAAAATGGGAGGTCTGGCTTCTGTAATTGCTTCTCTACTGGACATGGAAATTGGCAGGTGGATCCATACCCCCAGCCTGTTTGTATCTTTCCCTAGTGGGGCAGGGCACTGTAGAGGTGAGGTTCCAGGACACATAGGTGAGGTTGTCTGCCCAGGGAAGTTAGAATGACATCATGGCAGTGTCTGCAACCTGGCAGCTGAGAGGTGGTAAGATATAAAGCAGAACAATTTCTTTAATAAACAGAAACCCAAAGGTAGGAATATGAAAGATGAAATTGAGGGAGTTAGGCAGTAGCGCAGCAGTTAAGTGCAGGTGGCACAAAGCACAAGGACCTGCATAAGGATCCCGGTTCGAGCCCCTGACTCCCCACCTGCAGGGGAGTCACTTCACAAGTGGTGAAGCAGGTCTGCAGGTGTCTGTCTTTCTCTCCCCCTCTATCTTCCCCTCCTCTCCCCATTTCTCTCTGTCTTATCCAACAACAAAGACATCTATAACTACAACAATAAAACAACAAGGGTAGCAACAACAACAATAAAAGGAACATGAATAAATAAATATTTTTTAAAAAGATGAAATTGAGGGTCTTGTGGTAAGAAGAAGCTAGGGTGTCTATTTGAGGTGTGCTCCATAGGGCCCTTGACTTCAGTAATTTTTTATGCCCAAATGACCTTTAGAGACCCTAGGTTTTTGTTTTTTTTTGGTAATTCCTATTTATAGTGCTATAATTAATAATCTGCTTTCTGAGTAAACACCATGCACCTTACCTTTTACTTCTTACTGTTATAAAGACTTTTTTTTTTTAATTCTTGATATAGAAGTCACTTCTCCCTTTAATTGTCATGAGCTCAAAACTAAAAATTTCTCAGTCTCTTCTTGACCTTTCAGCTATTTGGCTGGAGCCAGGGATGGGGTGGGGTGCATCAACCTGTATGTCCTAAAAATGTATATCTTGTTGTCATGGCATGATGTAATATTCTCAGGGACAATGTAGAAGCCAATGTAGAAGCCATAAAAAGTATAAGATGGGGGAGTCGGGCGGTAGCGCAGCGAGTTAAGCGCACGTGGCGCAAAGCACAAGGACTGACATAAGGATCCTGGTTCGAGCCCCCGGCTCCCCACCTGCAGGGAAGTCGCTTCACAGGTAGTGAAGCAGGTCTGCAGGTGTCTGTCTTTCTCTCCCCCCCCCTCTGTCTTCCCCTCCTCTCTCCATTTCTCTCTGTCCTATCCAGCAATGATGACATCAATAACTACAACAATCATAACTACAACAATAAAACAACAAGGGCAACAAAAGGGAAAATAAATAAATAAATATTTTTTTAAAAAAAGTATAAGATGAACATTTCCCTAAGAGATTAGTTCACAATTTCTAATGAACAGAGTGCCCTAAATAGAATAATTGGCAAAGCTTTATTCCATTGATTTAATAATGATTTTCAGTATTTATTATAGGGTTTCAGGAGGCTGATTTCATGCTTACATAAGGGAGTTCCATGCTACAGCACCTACCACCAAGTTCTTGGGCTCTTGTGACTGTTGAAACTTCAGAAATGCTGATGTCTAGGTCTTTAAGAATTATGGAATTAAGGATTAAGGTCTTTTTAAAAATTTTGTTTTGATTTAACTGGATAGAGACAGAGAGAAATCGAGAGTAGAGGAGAAGACAGGAAGAGAAATAGAGGGCGCCTACAGCTTTGCTTTACCATTCCCCCTGCAGGTGGGGACCAGAGGCTTGAACCTGGGTCCTTGTGTACTGTAGTGTGTGCACTCAACCAGGTGCGCCACCTCCTGGCCCCCAGATAAAAGTCTTTTAAAGCAAAGGACTGAGGACCCTGGAGGTGGCACTGTGGGCCAGGCACTGAACGTGGAAGCATGAGGTCCCCAGTTTGATTCCTGGTAAAATGATGCTATAATTCTTTCTTCCTCTATATCTTGTGATAAAATTTGTTGAGAATAGTCCTTGCACTTGACTGATGTTTCTCCTCTCCACTGCATATCTCTAGACAGTGGCTCTAGTGGCCCTGTGACACTTGTCTTTCAGGGATCGTTATCTGTTTATTTCCCAGCATCACCTAAGGCAGTCAGGAATACACTTAGGGCATGTGTGTAAATGTGTTTGAGTTCCTAACCAGCTCAGGCCTTGGGGGCCTCAGATTGTGCAGCTAAGTAGTATTTTGAACTATGGGTTATGGAAATCAAATTTCATGTTTTATGTGATACAAAATTTATTTGAAGTGAATTTTGACTACAGATTCTGGTATAGGAATCTCAGATTGTCAGATCACTGTCTTATTTCTTGTGAATTTAAAGAACAGTCTTTATAAGAAGTATGTCGGTATCTTTATTATGTGGCAAACTAGGATTGCTCTAAGTAGGTCATAAGAGCTAGAAACCATAAAGTAATAGATCAGTAAATCTGATTACCAGAACATAGAAACAGCCCCACAAAAATTGTATGTTTGGAAAGAAATACAGAATCAAATCAAAAACAAATTAGGAAAGATCATCTGGTGACATGCATGGTCAATTCAGGGTTAATTCCTCCACTTCCAGGTTTCCTTATGAATAAATACGTTGCCTCAGGGGTGGGGCAGTGGCACACTGGTTAAGCGCACATAGTTCTAAGCTTAAGGACCCTCACTTAAAGCTGGCTTCAAGCCCCACTATCCCTACCTGCAGCCAGGACACTTCACAAGCAGTGAAGCAGATCTGCAGATGACACTTTCTCCTTTTCTATCTTCCCCTCCCCCTCTCAACTTCCCCCTGTCCTATCAAAGGGAAAAAAAAAAAAAACACCCAGGGAGTGGTGAATTCTTAGTGTTGGCACAGAGTTGGCAGTCAGCTGAGGTCAAGAACAAACACCTCATCGCAGACCCCTGCAAGCCTGCAAGCGTCAACCCGGCTTTGACCTAGCACGTTATGATCGGGCCCTCCTCAATCGCTATCGAACAGGCCATGGCCGGTGCGCCGCTATGTTCCATCGCTGGGGAGCCAGAGACGACCCGAACTGCCCCTGCGGCTCCAGACAGACTATGACCCACATAGTCTACGACTGCCACCTCTCCAGATTCAAAGGAGGTCTCGAAACTTGACATCAGGCTCAACCTGACGCTGTTGACTGGCTACGGAAGAAGGGCAAACGCTAGAAGAAGAAGTGTTGGCACAGAGCTCCAGTTATAACACTGGGGGCAAAAAAAATCACTCTGATGGGCAGAGGGAGATAGCAAAATGGTTGTGCTAAGAGACTCAAGCCTGAAGCTCCTAAAAGCTCCCTATAAACTCAAAAAAAAAAACCAACTTCTCTCTCAGGGGCTGGGTGGTAGAGCAGCGGGTTAAGCGCACATGGCTCAAAGCTCAAGGACCAGCATAAGGATCCCGGTTGGAGCCCCTGGCTCCCCACCTTCAGAGGGGTCACTTTAGAGGCGGTGAAGCAGGTCTTCACCAGGTGCCTCACTGCCTGGCCCCTGGCTGTTTAATTTTATAAATTCAGGTAGTGGGGTCAGGTGGCGGCACACCTGGTTGAGAGCTCCCGGGTCCCCACCTGCAGGGGGAAGCTTTGCGAGTGATAAAGCAGGATTGAAGTTGTCTTTCTGTCTCTTTCCCTGCCTCTCTCTTCCGCTTGATTTCTGACTATCTCTATCAAAAAATAAAGTAATAAAAAAATTAAAAAATTCAGATAGTAATTATATGTTTCTACACCGTGATTTATCATGATTTTAATTAGATGAGTATTACATGTGAATATGATACATCTCTACAAAGACAAGAGGTGAATCATAATGTCCCATGTTAATACAGTTTCAGAAGCCCAGTTAGGCTTTTAAAAGCTCGTTATAAACATGATATATAGGGCTTGAATTCTTTGAAGTACTTATAGTATTTCTTTCCTCACTTTCACCTGTACAGACGTAATAAATAAAACTGCTTATCAAGTATCCACTGCTAGTCTGTGTTTTCCCTTTCTACTCTCTTTCACTGGGAGGACTGAATTACAAGTATTTAGGTCATACTGATATATATATATATATATCAGTATGACCTAAATATATATATATATATATATAAAATATATATATATCAGTATGACCTAAATATATATATATATATATAAAATATATATTTATCAGTATGACCTAAATATATATATATATAAATATATATTATATATATATAGAGAGAGAGGGGGGGGCTAGTCAACATGACAAAAAGAAAGTATTATCTCAATCACTTTGTGGAGTTAGGTTCTCAGAGATTTTTTTTTTTTAGTAGTGGGACCATTAACAATTTAAAGAAACCATTTAACAATTTAAAGACCATTTAAAGACCATTAACAATTTAAAGAAACCATGGGTCTAAGAGGCTGAAAAGGGTCCTACGACACTGTAAGTCCCTTTCCTTGCTATTACTGCTCTTAGGGAGAAGTAGTAACTTGGAACAGCCATCCGTGGCTTTTAGCAGTGGAGTTGGAAGACTCTTCTGGCTGCTGCCCCCAGAGCAGGTTATAGTTCTGATTAGAGGCCAGCCGGAGTCCCAGCAGGCGATGAGGGGGCCATGGGCTTGTCAGGGGGGATGTGGATGACCTGGAGACCTGTTTTTGTGACTTCCTGATGCTTTGGATGTGGTGAGGGAGGGAGGGCAAGAAAACATCCCTAGTACTTTGGAGAAATCAACAGGGATGTGATGTTGTTTACTGGAATAGAAACTGTGAGGAGGAGGAGGAAATGGACAACTAGAGAGGCCCGGGTTATGTCTATGAAGTCAGTCATCTGGACAGTTAAGTATGTGTGTTGGGTGACCTGGATAATATAGGTGTGACATGGCAAGTCATGGGGTGGGTGAGGTCAGTTTATGGAAGGGAGAGCCTCAGGTACAGTCTCAGTTTTAGAGAAGAAGCCAGCCAAAAAGAAGAAAATGGGGGGGCTGGGTGGTGGTGCGCCTGGGGAGATAGCGAGGGAGGCAGGAGAGACACCTGCAGCACTGTCCCACCACGTTGAAGCTCCCCACCGCCACTGCAGGAGACTGGGGCCTTGAACCTGGGTCCTCACATTGGTAGCATGTATGTCCTACCAGGCATGCTACTTCCCTGCCTCTTAGATAAATTCTCTGAGGGAAGAACATTACCAGCCAGGGTGTTGTGTCTTCCTCTCCTGCTGTTAAGATCTTGAGTCCCCTGGGCTTATCTACCTTGTTCCTTCTTTGCACAAACCATTCCACTGGGCCAGGAAAAAAAAAAATCCTCTCCACACTGTGCTCAATCAGCTCTCTGCATAAACGCCACTTCCTCACGCTGCTTCTCCTAGAAAAACCACATTAGCTTTTTTTTTTTTTTTCCTTCCCTTGGTGGATCTGAGGCTTCATACATTTCATAAACGTGCAGCGTCGGGGGTCAGGTCGTGGCGCAGTGGGTTAAGCGCATGTGGCGCAAAGCGCAGGGACCAGCTAAGAATCCCGGTTTGAGCCCCCGGCTCCCCACCTGCAGGGGAGTCGCTTCACAGGCGGTGAAGCAGGTCTGCAGGTGTCTGTCTTTCTCTCCCCCTGTCTGTCTTCCCCTCCTCTCTCCATTTCTCTCTGTCCTGTCCAACAGCGAACAGCATCAACAGTGGCAATGACGGTAACTACAGGGAGGCTACAACAACAAGGGCAACAAAGAGGGGGAAGGGATGGCCTCCAGGAGCAGAGGATTCATGGTGCAGGCACCGAGCCCAGCAGTAACCCTGGAGGGAGAAAAAAATGTGCAGCGTCACTGCTCGAGGGCCAAATTTTTCATTCTTTTTATGTCAGGTGGAGAGAGACAGAAAGGAGGGAGGGACACCATACACTAGCTTCCTGTAGTACCTTGGTCCTTCTCTGTGGTGCAGAGATTAGAATCCTGGGATGGTGGCAAGTCACACCTCCAACAGGTCAACTGTCTTCTGACTCTGAGTCATTCTACTTGATGCTACCAGTTACGGTCTACCAGCTTCATTACCCCATCTTAGGTCTTTCTGTAAAACACATTCATATTAAACATCTTACTCCTTCTTGTTTCTCCTCTTCATCTCCTTAAAAAACAAACAAACAAAAAAACAAGGCACTTCTCAACTCTGGCCTATGTGGTGTTGGGGACTGAACTTGGCACTTAGGAGCTTCAGGCCTTGAAGTCTTCTGTATAGCTGTTATGTTATTCCTCTGTCCCTGATGCTAAATTTCTTACTGTTAATTTGTTTGATTGTCTGCATCTGCCCTGAGGATATAAGTCCAGGGAGGTGAGGATCTTGGATTTCTTGCTTGTTGCTGGATCTCCAGTGTGCAGAATAACGTGTGTTTTAGAGAAAGCATTCCAGAGCAGCTTGTTGAATCAGGAAGTGAGGATTCTGCCTTTGAACTTGAAGGGGCCTAGCTGGGAAATGGGCTGCTGCAGACACTTATCTGAACACCCACCAAGAAAAAACAGTGGAGTAAATGGCTTCAATAGCTGATATACAGAAAAGGGGTACATGTCTCTTACAAATATCCATATTTTTAGTAATAAACTTGTATTTGTACATACTGTATGATCATTTTAAATTCAACATATATGTATATATCTGCTAAGGTTTCCCTGGGGCTTCATACTTGCTTTATTGCACTGTTCCCAGCAGATTCTTTTTCTCCCAGATAGAGGTTGAAAAACATCAGAGAAAGATGTAGATGGGAGTGGGGAGAGAAAAGAAGAAGAGGAAGCAGAAGGAGAAAGAGAAGGAGAAGAAGGGAAAGAGAGAGAGAGAGAGACAGAGACCCTATCACAGCTTTTCTTCACCACTCACGACACTTCCCTTTGTATTGTCCTGTGTGGTGACTAGGGCTTGAACAAGGCGAGGTCTTCTCTAGTGGTTTTCTCTCATAGCTAGCTATCACCTGCCCCATTTATTTTTCTAATAAAAGTGTTATATCAACATTATCTAGAAATTGGAGATCATGAAAAGAACATGTCCCTATGTATTCCAGCTTCAGCTGGTAAAAGCACTGCACTAAAATGTCCCAGAAATTTGATATATTGATTTTATTAGGATACGCTTGGACATCAACCTTTGTAGCATTCTATTTTGGGGGGATGAGCAGTGGCACACCTGGTTAAGTGAGCATGTTACAGTGCTCAAGGATACTGGTTCAAGCCCCTGGTCTCCACCTGCAGGGGGAAAGCTTCACAAGTGGTGAAGCAGGGCTACAGGTGTCTCTCTGTCTCACCCTCTCTACCTCTCCCTTACTCTCAATTTCTGACTGTCTCTACCCAATAAATGAATAAAGATAAAGAATTAAAAAAAAGAATTCTATTTTTGTCGTTAGTATGCCCTCTTTTAAATTTTCTGGTAAAAACTATCAGTTTGGGGCGATAATCAAAGAGCTTATTTTTTGTCTCTGACCAAGTGATGTGGTGTTGGAGTCATCCTTGACTTATCCTCGAAAGAATCACAGTGGTTTCCTCATTGAATCATCTTTTCTTGTCTGGGGTCTGGAGCTGGACAAGAGAGGGGAATCTGTTTGTGCTCAGTACCTGTAGGATTCCTGGTCTTCATTGTGCAAAGTTAGCCCTGGTAAAGAACACAGAGTTCTTCCAGTATCTCATATTAGTCTCCACTCAAGACACATGCTCTGGGGTGGCCAAACACCCTGACAACTGCATCCTGGAAATAAAACACAGTTTTAGAGAAGAAAGCAAGTACCTCAGACTATGAGGGCGGCAGGGTGTTTCAACCATTGCAGGTTCAAGCTGAAGAATAACTGCAACAGATGTTTGGCTATTTTTATTAGGCAAAGCTGTAGACAGAAACATTTAATATCTTACTTGAGCTTACTGTCTGCCCCAATTGAAAAATAGTTATGAAAGCTCTTACTGAGAAATGTAGACTATAAATTATTATCCAGATTAAAAAAAAAGTTATGGGACATATATAAGAGTACTTATTCAGCAATTAAAAAAAAAATTTAAAAAAAAAAGGAGAGTCGGGCAGTAGTGCAGCGAGTTAGTCACATGCAGCGCAGTGTGCAAGGACCGGAATAAGGATCCTGCTTCAAGCCCCTAGCTCCCCACCTGCAGGGGAGTTGCTTCGCGGTGGTGAAGCAGATCTGCAGGTGTCTATCTTTCTCTCCTCCTTTTTGTCTTCCCTTCCTCTCTCCATTTCTGTCTGTCCTATCTAACAAAGACAACATCAGTAACAAAAATAATAACTACAACAACAATGAAAAACAGCAAGGGCAACAAAAGGGGAAAAAAGCTGATATTCTGTCCTCTTGGATAAAGTGGGTGGAATTGGAGAGGATGATGCTTAGGGAAGCAAGTCAGGAGGTGAAGGACAGCTACAGAGTGGCTTCACTCATATAGGGAATACAGAGAACTGAGTATATGAATGTGAAAAAAAATTAAATTGTCAGTCTATTTCCAAGACTGTGGGAGAACTGTAGTGACTATCTGTGGGCGTCCTTTTGGGGATATAGACTTTTCATGACGGAAGTGGTGAAAACAAAGAAATAATCAAAAATAAAAATAAATAAAACATAAATTAATATGTTACTTAAACAACAAGACAAACCAAATTATTACCCAGAATTGCGGCTCTTCCAATACATTTCCATTCTGTATTGTCCTGATTGTAGGAATGCAAATGTCTCAAAAAGAAGTCCAATTCCAGGCCAATGGTTCCATTAGCTTCCTGATTATTTTGTTTTAAATTGTCCTAGGAAGTATCCAAAGCATATGAAACATACGTTGTCAAAAGTAACATTTCAAGCATCATTGTGTTGTATCGGAAGATTTCTCAGTAGCCCAGATAGATTATTTGGGGCATCTAATAAAACGTTAGTTATTGCATGTAGGCCATTGTTTTTCAGATTATTGATGGAAAGAGGTTGAGGATGTTGTATAAATTATGCAGTTGTTTCATTAAGCAAATTTATAGCTATTTTTTATTTATAGACAATGATTTTTCCTTAAAAGGTCAAGCATTCTCTTCTTTCTCCCCCTCCACACTGCCACATCCTGATTCCCATTGTGAAAGTAACAGATACTGTTCTGAAGCCCAAATGTTTATTCTGGGGTACCTGCACTTGATTTCCCAATGAAGCGTTCTTTTTTATTTATTATTTTTGGTCTGTGTAACTTTTTTCTTTCTTGTGTGTGTGTGAACACTGTTTTTTGTTTTTGCTTCTTGAGGCTCAGAATGCCCAGCAACTTCATGAGCGGGTCCAGTCCTCCAGTATGGATGCCAAGCTAGAGGCCCTGAAGGACTTGGCCAGTCTCTCCCGAGATGTCACGTTTGCACAGGAGTTTATAAACCTGGATGGCATCTCCCTCCTCACGCAGATGGTTGAAAGTGGCACTGAGTAAGTTCCTCCTCCTCCTCCTCCTACTACTGCATCTTCTCTTCCTCCCCTCTTCCTCCCCCTTCTCCTTTCCCCCTCTTTCTTTCTTTCTTTTTTCTTTCTTTCTTTCTTTCTTTCTTCCTTTCTCCTTTTTCTACTCTGGCTCTCTCTCTGTTGTGTTGATAAATAAACTTTTTTTTTTAAAGAAACTAGAATATTTACTATGTTTCAGTACATGAATCTAGGTCAAAACAGCATCCCTTATGGAGTTAAGTTGTTACATTTAAATAATGAAGTACATTTCTGTAAAATTAGTCAGCATGTACTAAGCCTTTACTGGCTACAGATGAGTAGGATTTGGGGAATCTAAAGATACCATTCTTGTTTCCTAAAAATGTATGGAAGCAGGATTCAGTGGCAGTGACATTCTCACCTGAAACAGTGAATCTGGAGGTTGGACCAGTTACATCTCATGCAAAGTTACGGACAGCCACTGGATTACAAAGGAGTTTGAGTCCCATCATGAAGTTAGATGAAATGGATATCTGTGATTGGGGAGCTGATTTTCTAAGGAAGGTTTTAATTCTGTGGAATGCTTGGAAATGATAAGGAACCAAATGAGTCTGTCTCTGACTCTGAAAACCCACTGTCAGGGTAGGGTCCATAACCAACCTCGCCTTCCCATGCAGTTAGGCATTATTGGCAGAAAGAGACCATCTAAGTGTGAGCATAAGAAATTGCTGTGTCAGTTAGCTGCTTATTACTGTGCTGAATCAATGATGTGCAGATGTATGGTAGACATTTCTTTTTTATTTTATTTTATTTATTTATTCCCTTTTGTTGCCCTTGTTTTATTGTTGTAGTTATTATTGTTGTTGTCATTGTTGGATAGGACAGAGAGAAATGGAGAGAGGAGGGGAAGACAGAGAGGAGGAGAGAAAGACAGACACCTGCAGACCTGCTTCACCGCCTGTGAAGCGACTCCCCTGCAGGTGGGGAGCCGGGTTCCATTCGGGATCCTTATGCCGGTCCTTGTGCTTTGCGCCACCTGCGCTTAACCCGCTGCGCTACAGCCTGACTCCCGGTAGACATTTCTTAAGAAAGCAAATAACCGGGCGGTGGTGGGGGTGGTGGGGGTGGGGTTGCTGGGCAGTAGTGCAGCGGGTTAAGCACACATGGTGTGAAGCATAAGGATCCCGGTTTGAGCCCCCAGCTCCCCACCTGCAGGGGAGTCACTTCACAAGCAGTGAAGCCGGTCTGCAGGTGTCTATCTTTCTCTCCCCCTCTCTGTCTTCCCCATCTCTCTCCATTTCTCTCTGTCCCATTCAACCATAATAACAACAAAAACAACAATAAGGGCAACAAGATGGGAAAAAAATGGCCTCCAGGAGCAGTGGGCTTATAGCACAGGCACCAAGGAGCCCCAGTGATAACCCTGGAGAGAGGAAACCCAACAAATAACCTTGAGAATGAGACCTGAAAGCTGGGTCATTTAAATCTCTCTTCAGTGCCGCAGTACCTGGTGACTCAGTGAATGATGAGTGACTCCCTGTACTAGAGAGCTATTCTCACCCACTCCCTCCCACCTTCCCTCTTTCCCTTCCTTCCTTCCTTTGTCCTTTCCTGTCTCCACCTACACTTGGCATTCTTCAGCCTTTAGCCTCTACAACAGTCACTAGTGAAAAGTCCTCCCTCCCCCATTCAAAGAAAAAATATTGTGTAACAGCAGGAATATCTTCCGCAGAGGATTGTTCTATACAATTTGCATTTAGGAACCTTACTGCATAGATAAGTAGGAAAAAAAATGTGGGAGTGAATAGGGGAAAATTCTGAAATCCAAGAAGTCTTTACAACATTGAAAATGTCAATTGCAGGCCAAGTGTCACTGATTTTTAATGTGATGACCAAAATTCTGCTTATTAAATTTTTGTTATCCATCTGCTCAGAGTAGGTCAAGGGGGACTCCGATCCTGGGTGTCACTGGACTCTGACATGGTTCTGTAAATTGGAGCTGCTTGAAAGAGTTAGAAGGAAGTAGAATGGGGCTACGGGCGCCAGAGGAATGAACAAAGAAAAGGGGAGGGGGTTCTCTGAACTGAAATCTATTCTTTGTTAGTAATGAGCAGTGACTTGTGAACTGTGGTTAAAAACACCTTCACTGGGTAGCTGTAGATGATTGCTAGTGTTTGCACACTATGGCCAGGGAAATAACTCAACTGGTAGAGTGCAGAACTTGTCTATAATTGCCACACAGTATCTCTGTCTCATGTCCACCACTGCTTCTGGAAGGACACGCATTTTGAGGAATTTATTTTATTTTATTTTATTTTATTTTATTTTATTTTATTTTATTTTATTTTATTTTTTTGTCTCCAGGGTTATTGCTGGGACTCGGTGTCTGCACTATGAATCCACTGCTCCTGGAGACTTTTTTTTTTCCCGTTTGTTGCCCTTGTTATCGTTATTGTTGTTATAGCTATTGTTGTTGGATAGGCCAGAAAGAAATCAATAGAGATGGGGAAGACAGAGAGGGAGAGAGAAAGACAGACACCTGCAGACCTACTTCACCACCAGTGAAGAGACTCCCCTACAGGTGGGGCCGGAGATTCGAACCGGGATCCTTGTGCTGGTCCTTGTGCTTTGTGTCATGTGCGCAACCTACCACCTGGCCCCCAGTGTTTGTTTGTTTGTTTTGTTTTAATTAATGAAAGTCTCAGCTTTTAGAAGTACTTCACAGCACAACCTTTTCTGATTTTTTTTTTTAAGAGAGAGGAAGATATGTAGAGGGGTAGGCAGAAAAAGGAAAGGTGACAGGAGAGACACTTGCAGCCATGTTCCACCACTTGTGAAGGCTGCTCCCTGCAGTCGGGGACCAGGGCCTAAAACCTGAATCTTGTCTCATAGCCACATCTGTGCTCTGCCAGAAAAGCCTTCGTCTGGCCCCAGCCATTGACTTATTAAAGACAGTCTACTACGTGACCTGCTAAAACTAGGTGGTACTGCCAAGCATCCTGCATTTACGACGATTCCAGGTAGACTTACGGCTCCAGAGACAAATGCAATGAGAGTAGGGGCCAGGTGATAGGCAGTCTGGGGTAGAGCTCGGGCACTTCCAGGGACTGACAGTTAAATCTCTTGACTAGGGGAAATGCTTGGTGTAATGGTTTGTTATTATTCTCTAGTTCTTCTTTGTGTTTGTTTGCTAGGGCTGACATGACAGATAGCTCCACCCCACACGCCATTGCCTGGACAGGTCATAATACAACCCATAGGCATAGGGTTCATCAAGGGGACACAATACTCTCGCTTGAAAAGCAAGAGTCAAATCTCACACCCTGTATTTGTCTTTTTGGCATTATTCCTTTTTATCTGTAACTTTGCCTTACTCCTCTTGACCTAGAGAATGACCACAATGAATCACTATCCTTGAAACCTAAAACTGGGCACAACAGTCATGAATATTATGTCCAGTTTGCATATCTACATCATGAAAAGAATCTCAATACTGATTGTACTTTATGTACCACAGTAATTTAATTCCAGGTGTTTGTTGTTGTTTGTTTGTTTTCCACCACTGTTCTCTCAGGGGCTCCAGTACCTGCACAAAACAGAGGTAAATAGGGAGAGGGAGGAGGAGGCAGGAGGAGGAAGAGAGGCACCTGCAACACTGCTATACTACTAGTGAAGCTTCCCCCCTTGCAAGTGGGACTGGGGACTTGAATGTGGGTCCTTGCAGATGGGAACTTGTGCACTCAGCTCTGCCCACCACCACCTGGCCACTTAATCCCTATTTTTAAAAAAGTATATCAGAAAAGAAAAAAGTATGGGAGTCAGGCGGTAGCGCAGCTGGTTAAACGTATGTGGTACAAAGTGCAAGGACCTGCGTTAAGGATCCCGGTTCGAGCCCCCGGCTCCCCACCTGCAGGGGAGTCACTTCACAGGCGGTGAAGCAAGTCTGCAGGTGACTGTCTTTCTCTCCCTCTCTCTGTCTTCCCCTCCTCTCTCCATTTCTCTCTGTCCTACACAACAATGACATCACTAACAAAAGTAATAATAGCTACAACAAGAATGAAAAACAACAAGGGCAACAAAAGGGAAAACAAATAAATAAAAAATATATTAAAAACAAGTATATTCACTATTTGAAAATTATATTTTATTATTTATTGGATCGAAACAGAAGGAGAGAAGGGACTGGGAGAGAAGGAAGAGGTGAGGGGGAAGAGGAGGGGGAGGGAGGGAGAGAGAAAGAGAGAGAGAGAGAGAGAGAGAGAGAGAGGGAGGACATGCTGCAGCCCTACTTCACTGATTATGAAGCTTTCCTTTTGGCAGACGGGGACCAAGGCTTTGGCCCCTGATCTGTGCACATGCTCACATGTGTGGTCAGCCAGGTGTGCCACTGCCCGGTCCTGTTGATTTCAATTCATCTGTAATTCATCCCAATTTGTTGCACGCAGTTCAGCTTCAAGCACAGAAACAAAACTCTAGGTTAAATCTTAGGTAATTTTCTCTTTGCGAAACACTGGATCACTGAGAAGGAGTGCTAGCTCTCTCGTCACCTCTGGTGCCTGCTCTGTCATTTTAATTAATTAATTTGTTTTTTGCTTGAGCTCAAAGGCAATCTCTTAGAGACAGGAGGGAGAGACTGGAGCTGCACTGCCCTCTCTCTGCCTGCCTTCTGGCAGGGTCTGCTGCTCATCATTGGGAGCTGGCTCCTTGAATCCACAATCATTTTTCAGATCTTTTCCTCAGACTGGAAAGAAAAGAGGACTCCATTTTTCCTATTAAGACTTTTTGACTTCTCAATTACACTTTGAGGTTTTAATTAATTATCGGGGAAACCTTTGGAATTGAAACTGCACAAATTAAACAGATCCTGCAATTTGGAAGGTGTTCAGACATGACTTGTGGGCAAACTTCCAGCTGGAAAAGGAAGAGGTTTCCAAAGCAGGACCCGTGGAAATTTTTAGGAAATAATGAAGAGGGGGGGAAAAAAAGTAGGTGGATTTTCTTTCTCTCGATTTCCAGCTATAATGAGATTCAAAGATTACTAGCTTGCTTGTCATTACCCAAGACTGAGCTTTTGAAGGTTTCTTTCCAGCTGCTAGTAGCAAGGGGGCTAGGGCAGGGCTTGGTGCAAAATTAACCACAATGGAACACGGGGTAGTCACTTGCTACTCGGCAGAACACAGCATTGAAAACTTGAACTTTTCTCATCCTTGTGGAATTTTGAAATTTCATTCCCAGTCTTAACTTGGAATGTAAACGTGTAAGCAAATGAAGTGGGGGGGGGTGTCACTCTAATTGGTCCAAGGGAAATTGTCCACTAGAGAACATTAGGAACTGGGGAATTTGGTTTTTTTTCCCCCCCAAAAGGATGGTATAAAAAGATTTCTGAGAAATGATTGATTTTGTTTTATTTGAAAGAACAATGAATACCTGTAGCTGTAAATCCAAGACAGTGTGACTACTAATATTGCTTTCCTTCGAGTTTTAATAAAGCCTCATGTTCTTGTCTTGTCTGTCTTTATGCACACAGACAGATGGACAGTTTGCCTCATGTCCTTCCACTGTTTAGCAGACAGAAGTCAAGGGGAAACACTTTCAAGAATGAGAAAGCAGGATGGTTATAGTTAGTTTTCTTCCCACTGGACAAGGTGATAGGAAAAATCATACTGTGGCAATATGAGTAAGCTATGATACCACCCTGGGCTGAAAAATTAAAAGATAAATTTATGTATTTACAAAGAACTTGGACATTTTTCCTGAATTAGTTTTCTTTTTAGATATTGATTCCCTTTTGTTGCCCTTGTTTTTTTTATTATTGTAGTTATTATTATTGTTGTTATTGGCATTTTTGTTGGATAGGACAGAGAGAAATGGAGACAGAGAGGGGGAGAGATAGACATCTGCAGACCTGCTTCACCTCTTGTGAAGCGACTCCCCTGCAGGTGGGGAGCCAGGGGCTCGAACCAGGATCCTTATGCTGTTTGCACCATGTGTGCTTAACCCGCTGCGCTACCTCCCAACTCCCCTGAATTAGTTTTCTTTCCTTACTTAAAAACAAAACACCAAATAATATTATTTAAGAAACAGTATGCAGATAAGCAAGAAGAAAAAAAAGAAAACAAACATCTTTTGTCATCCACCTATCTAGAGACCTTGTTTGACATCTAGATGTGTCATTTCCTCACTATGTTTTTAGATGCATAGACACAGGCTTTACAAATGTAGAATTATGATATTTGCCCTGTTAGTTAATATTCCACTCACCACTTTAGTTGTTTGTGTATTATTTTGTACCAGACACTTTGTTGAGGTACATCCAGAGTGGTAGAGAACTGAAAGAGGTGCATGGTGAACACACTTGAACATTCCCTATTGTTGGAGAACATTTGTAGTGTTTCCAGGTGCTTATCCCCCCCCCACTGTTTCAGACCTTCTCTAATCAGCTTTTCTCTTAGCAAAATCCGTGTGAATATTAAAGTTCTTTATTGAAATAAAATTCCTGCTTCCAAGGAGACACACATCTTAAAACATGAAGAGCCCCATACCTTTCTGACGTGTTCTAATGTACTGTTTAGGGATCCTGTGCGAGTATAGCCCATCTTAATACCTAACAGCCAATATCCCATTAGTTTTTGTTAAATAAGTAAATAAATAAATAAATAAATAAAATGAAAATAGCGGTGAGGTAATTGAGTTCTCCCTAATCAACTGCATCTGCTTAGTTCAAGTATTTTGTACAAAATTTGGCCTTATTAGAAATAGTGGTCACAGTCCCACTTTTATTTAAGGGATCTGTGAAGTCGATAGGGACATTTGTGTGTGTGTGTGTGTGTGTGTGTGTGTGTGCGCTGTTAAGGGGAGTAGCTGAGGGTCAGCCTCTGTGCCCAGGTATGAGAGTTTGCCATGCCTTGCCCCGACAAAGAATTAGAGGAAAGCGTGATTATCCAGGTAAATGAAACTTGATTGGACACAAAGACATGTTGACAGAGAGAGGAGAGAGAGAGACAGAGACAGAGAGAGAGAGAGAGAGAGAGAGAGAGAAAGAGAAAGAGAAGGGAGACTCAGTCACATACTTGATGCTCACATGGTAGTCTGGAAATGGAGAGCAAGCCCCAAAGCTCCACCCACTTTGAAGGCCCCACCCACACCTGCAGCCACTCCCATTTCTGGGTGGTGCCATCTCCCCCTCCACTGCACTGTCCTGTATATTTGTTTCTATAAACATTATTGGGGTTGCTCATTCAACACAAGAACCATTTCTTACTAATCTTTTATTTATCGTAGCAATCTTTTTTTTTCTCCCTAGCCTGAATCAGAGGGGTGACTCCTTTTTTAGGATTTGTGAAAACTGAGGTATAGCTTGAATTAAGTACCTTGATTGATGTTTTGACTTTGATGTTGCCTAGGAACCATACTTGAGACAGGATTTATAGGTTCTGTTCACTTACCAAAATTTATATATATATGAGTTCTGAGCACCGGGTGTCCATTACTATATGAAAAATACATTTTATAGGAGTGCTGAGTATCCCTGACACCGGATTTGGTACATGTGGAGGAGGTGTATGGTGGAAACAAAAAAGTGTGTGACAATTTGCAATTAATTTTGTGTGACTTTTTTGAAATACTTATCTTCACAATAAGAGATGAATTTATTTTGGCAAATTATATTTGCTAACCTCTGTGGACACATACCGTCTGTCTGTAGCGTGCTTTTGCTTTTAGCCTGGTGTCACCTGTCAGGGCTGGTTGTTGTGGGAGCTCCAGGCCTGGTGAAGTTCATCACTCACTTCCCAACTGCACTTCATCCAGGGCCCAGTCACTGGGAGGAAGGAGGCTATTATTCTGTGTGGTCTGTGCTGATGGGCCCCTGCTCTGAATGCCATAGGCTTTGTCAGCCTTCTTTCTCTGTTGCTTGTGTTTGCTTCCTTGAAAGTGCTCTCAGCAGCATTGAGGGATTTCCAACTGATACAGAAATTAGCATCACAAATGTGGAAGGGGCCAGTCTTCTTGGGTTTTGTCTGAGTGTGAAGCAGAAAATCCCTTAAACTCCATCTGACCCCTCCCCAAATCCCCTTGGGTTTTTGTTGCCTCTTTGTCTATCAGTTTGGTAATGGAAATGAGACACATAGCCCCTGAGGAAAGAAGAGACCATCTTCTGCTAGGGAAAAGAACAGCACACCTTCAGCTGACTTGGAGGCTCTCTGGGGCCTATCAAACATTAGCCTTTCAGGAACCCTTTCTTCTTGTGGTAATGTTTTTTCTAAGAATGGACTTACCAGAGGGGTGAGGGGTGAAGAAAATACAACCCAAATAGGAAAGCAGATTTACCTCTCCTCTCTTTCTGTTTATGCTTAAATCTAAAGCCAACGTGAGGAAGTTGAGTCATCAGAAATAATGGCTCACACTAAAATTACAGCTACTCCTCTAACTGGCAAGAACTAACTCTCTCTCTTTTTACACACACACACACACACACACACACACACACACACACACACACTATTTATCAATGCGAGGGATAGGAAGAGAGAGAGAAAGAACCTGGCATCACTCTGGTACAGGTGTTGCCTGGGATAGAACTCAGGACCTCATGCCTGAAAGTCCAATGCTTTATTCACTCGCCGCCTCCCAGACCACAACTAGCAAGAACTTTTTTTTTTAAATTTATTTTTTATTTAAGAAAGGATTAATTAACAAAACCATAGGGTAGGAGGGGTACAGCTCCACACAGTTCCCATCACCCAATCTCCATATCCCATCCTCTCCCCTGATAGCTTTCCTATTCTCTATCCCTCTGGGAGCATGGACCCAGGGTCGTTGTGAGTTGCAGAAGGTAGAAGGTCTGGCTTCTGTAATTGCTTCCTCGCTGAACATGGGCGTTGACAGGTTGATCCATACTCCCAGTCTGCCTCTCTCTTTCCCTAGTAGGGTGTGTCTCTGGGGAAGCAGAGCTCCAGGGCACATTGGTGGGGTCTTCAGTCCTGGGAAGACTGGCCGGCAACCTGATGGCATCTGAAACCTGGTGGCTGAAAAGAGAGTTAACATACAAAGCCAAACAAATTGTTGAGCAATCATGGGACCAAAGGTTGGAATAGTGGAGAGGAAGTGTTAGAGGGGTACTCACTGCAAACTCTAGTGCACTTCTGCTTTCAGGTGTATATTTTAGCAAGAACTTTCTAAGGCCAGGGTGACACATACAAAAATACCTCCTGAGGGAGTTGGGTGGTAGCGCAGCAGGTTAAGCACAGGTGGCACAAAGCCCAAGGACCAGCATAAGGATCCCGGTTCGAGCCCCCGGCTCCCCACCTGCAGGGGAGTCTCTTCACAAGTGGTGAAGCAGGTCTGCAGGTGTCTGTCTTTCTTTCCCCCTCTCTGTGTTCCCCTCCTCTCTCCATTTCTCTCTGTCCTATCTAACAAACGACGACATCAATGACAACAACAATAAAAAAACCTTTCCATCACTCCCTTTCCTTCTCTATTTCAAGCTGTCTCTATCCAAAAAATATATAAAAAAGACAAAAAATTAAAATAAAAAAGAAAATACCTCCTGAGACGCAGATCCTAGGACAGAAATATAAATATTTAATATATATATATATTTTGTGTGTGCACCAGAGCCTCCATTATTTATTTATTTATCATTCATTCATTCCCTTTTGATGCCCTTGTTGTTGTTGTTTTTTGTTGTGGTTATTATTATTGTTGTTACTGATGGCACTGTTGGATAGGACTGAGAGAAATGGAGAGAGGAGGGGAAGCCAGAGGGGGAGAGAAAGACAGACACCTGCAGACCTGCTTCACTTTAACCCTCTGTGCTACAACCCAACTCCCATGATTCCACTTTCTTCTTTATTTTATTAAATCCCAGGATTATCATTGGGGCTCAGTGCCAGCACTATGAATCCACTACTCCTGGTGGCTATGTTTTGTGTGTTTGTTTGTTTTTGTTTTTTCTTTCTATAGTATTTGACAAGACAGAGAGAAATTGCTAGGGGAGAGAAAACAGAGGGAGGAAGATGGACATCTAAAAACCAGACCTGCTTTGCCAATCTTGAAGAATCCTCCCCTGCAGGTGGGGAGTAGGGGCTAGAGCCAGGTTCCTTGCTCATGTGATATGTGTGCTTAACCTGCTGTGCTACTGCTTTATTTGCTCTTTATTTCTTTTTTTTTCATTTTTTTTCCTTTTTAAAAATTTTTTTTAATAATTTATTTCTTTATTGGGGAATTAATGTTTTACATTCAACAGTAAATACAATAGTTTGTACATGCATAACATTCCCCAGATTCCCATTTAACAATACAACCCCCACTATGTCATTCATCATTTTTCATGGACCTGTATTCTCCCCACCCATCCACGCACCCCAGAGTCTTTTACTTTGGTGTAATACTCCAATTCCATTTCAGGTTCGACTTGTGTTTTCTTTTCTAATCTTGTTTTTCAACTTTGGCCTGAGAGTGAGATCATCCCATATTCATCCTTCTGTTTCTGACTTATTTCACTCAACATGATTTTTTCAAGGTCCATCCAAGATTGGCTGAAAACGGTGAAGTCACCATTTTTTACAGCTGAGTAGTATTCCATTGTGTATATAGACCACAACTTGCTCAGCCACTCATCTGTTGTTGGACACCTGGGTTGCTTCCAGGTTTTGGCTATTACAAATTGTGCTGCCAAGAACATATGTGTACAGAGAAATGCAAATCAAGACAACAATGAGATGTCACTTCACTCCTGTGAGAACGTCATACATCAGAAAAGGTAACAGCAGCAAATGCTGGAGAGGGTGTGGGGTCAAAAGAACCCTCCTGCACTGCTGGTGGGAATGTCAATTGGTCCAACCTCTGTGGAGAACAGTCTGGAGAACTCTCAGAAGGCTAGAAATGGACCTACCCTATGACCCTGCAATTCCCCTCCTGGGGATATATCCTAAGGAACCCAACACATCCATCCAAAAAGATCTGTGTACACATATGTTCTTTATTTCATAGAGACATAGAGAGGGAAAAGAGACAAAGAGGGGGAGGAGGGAATAAGGGAGGACAGGAGAGAGAGATAATATAGCATTGCTTCAATATCCAAAGAGTTTCTCCTTGGAAAGTTGTCAAGAGTATATATTGAGGAAGATTGTTCAGAGAAGAGCTAGAAACAATGCAAATAAATTATTTAGTTGGCCACAGCTTAAAGTCTAGCTGTGATCAACTGTCCTTGAGTTTCATTTCATAACCTTGGGGCATTTACAAGATTAGATGTTGGTTTGCTTCCACTGGCTACTAAGACCTCAGTCTAATGACCTCATTGTCTAAGTAACCTGACAGTTCTAGAGTTAACAGAAAATTTGCAAGGTCAAGTTTCACCATTTGTTCCAGTCTGTTCCTTTAATAGAAGTATCTCAGGACAGCTCCTGGCACTCAATCATTTTATTTTATCCTGTTGTCTTTAACTCTGGAACAATTCCTTAGTCATTTCTTTTCTGCCATAAATTTCATGACCTTGTAAGATTATTGGTCAGTTATTTTGAAAGGCATCCTCCAATTTGCATTTGTTCCAAGGCAGTTAGTTAAAAGTAAATTTCAGGGAACCATAAAATACATGGCCATGGCTCTATTAATATGAAGCTGAGTAAGGACCCACTGTCAGGTGCCACAAAAAGTCACAACACTATTCCACCAGCTCTTGCACGAAGGGAAAAACACTCTTTCATTGCTGTTCAAACCTACAAAGGAGACAGGGGCGCGGGGTGGGGGTGGGGGTTTGACAAGGTGGGAAGGGGGCTCAAAAAACGAGGAGTTGGATGTTGGGGACAGCAAAATGGGGCCCAGGTCTTTATATCTTCCTGGCTCCTGGCCTATTTGAACATCCTTCTGGAACATAAAATATGTCTGTCTGTAAGTTATTCTTTATTATTTAAGCAAGGCAATACAAGCAGAGCAGACTAGTCCCTAATGGTTCTTCTTTTATTCTTACAGTTAACTTGTGTGCACTGCATCAAGCTCCTGAAGCTTCCCCCAAGAGTTGCATGTGCACTCCACTGGGTGCACCACTGCCTGGTTCTTACTCCTCTTGTAATGTATTTTTTTTATTATTTTTTTACTTTATTGGGGATTAATGTTTTACATTCGACAGTAAATACAATAGTTTGTACATGCATAACATTTCCCAGTTTTCCATTTAGCAATACAACCCCCACGAGGTCCTCTGTCATCCTTGGATCTGTATTCTCCCCACCCAGCCACCCCAGAGTCTTTTACTTTGGTGCAATACACCAATTCCAGTTCAGGTTCTACTTGTGTTTTCTCTTCTGATCTTATTTTTCAACTTCTGCCTGAGAGTGAGATCATCCCATATTCATCCTTCTGTTTCTGACTTATTTCACTTAACATGAATTTTTCAGGGTCCATCCAAGATCGACTGAAAACGGTGAAGTCACTGTTTTTAATAGTTGAGTAGTATTCCACTGTGTATATATACCACAACTTGCTCAGCTACTCTTCTGTTGTTGGACATCTGGGTTGCTTCCAGGTTTTGGCTATTACAAATTGTGCTGCTAAGAACATATGTGTACACAGATCTTTTTGGATGGGTGTGTTGGGTTCTTTAGAATATATCCTCAGGAGAGGAATTGTAGGACCATAGGGCAGGTTCATTTCTAGCCTTGTGAGAGTTCTCCAGACTGTTCTCCACAGAGGTTGGACCAATTGACATTCCCACCAGCAGTGCAGGAGGGTTCCTTTGACTCCACACCCTCTCCAGCATTTGCTGTTGTGACCTTTTCTGATGTATGACATTCTCACAAGAGTGAAGTGGTATCTCATTGTTGTCTTTATTTGCGTTTCTCTGACAATCAGAGACTTGGAGCATTTTTTCATGTGTTTCTTGGCCTTTTGGATCTCTTCTGTGGTGAATATTCTGTCTGTGTCTTCTCCCCATTTTTGGATGGGGTTATTTGTTGTTTGTGTTGTTGTTGTTGAGTTTGGCAAGCCCTTTATATATTTTGGCTATTAAACTCTTGTCTGATATATGGCATGTAAAGATCTTCTCCCGTTCTGTGAGAGTCTCTTGGTTTGTGTAGTGTTTCTTTTGCTGTGCAGAAGCTTTGTAATTTGATGTAGTCCCATAGGTTTATACTTGCCTTAGTCATCTTTATAATTGGATTCATTTCATTGAAGATGTCTTTAAAATGTATGAGGAAAAGAGTTCTGCCAATATTTTTCTCTAAGTATCTGATAGTTTCTGGTCTAATATCCAAGTCCTTGATCCACTTGGAATTTACTTTTGTATTTGGTGAAATATAGTGGTTCACTTTCATTCTTCTGCATGTTTCAACCCATTTTTTTTTCAACACCATTTGTTGAAGAGACTCTGCTTTCCCCATTTAATAGTTTGGGAAACTTTCAAAGATTAAAGATCTATAGGTGTGGGGGCTTACTTCTGGGCTCTCAGTTCTATTCTACTGGTCAGTGTGTCTGTCTGTTCATGTTCCAGTACCAAGCAGTTTTGATGACAGTGGCCCTATAATACAATTTGAGATCTGGGAGTGTGATGCTTCCAGTTCTGTTCTTCCTTCTCAAGATTGTTTTGGCAATTCTAGGTCATTTCTGGTTCCAGATAAACATTTGTAGCATTTGTTCTATTCTCCTAAAAAATGTGTTTGGGATCTTGATGGGGATAGCATTAAATCTGTATATGGCTCTGGGTGGTATATTCATTTTGATTATGTTCATTCTTCCAAACCATGGACATGGAATATTTTCCACTTCTTTGTGTCTTTTTCAATTTCCTTGAGCAGTGAGTGACTCATCATTTTCAGTATACAAGTCTCTCACTTCTTTGGTTAGGTTTGCTCCTAGATCTTCTGGCCTGTAGTGTTTGTGTGGAGAAGTCTGCTGCTAATCTTACGGGTTTTCCTCTGTAGGTGACTCTTTGTTTTTCTCTTGCAGCCTTTAGATCCTTTCTTTATCCTTATTCCTTTCCATTCTAAATATGATGTGTCTTGGTGTCTTTAAGTCTGGGTTAATTCTGTTTGGGACCTTCTGGGCTTCTTGAACCTTTCTGTTTGATGTTGTCTAGACTAGAGAAGTTCTCAGCTATTATGGCCTGAAGAATGCTTTCTTCCCTCCCTCTCTTTCTTCCTCTGGTAAGCCAATAATGCATATATTATTTCTTTTGAAGTCATCCCATAGGTCTCTGTTGTTGTCTTCAGTATCTCTTAATCTCTTTTGGAGATCTCTTACTTCTCTTTTAGTTGTCTCTAGTTCGTCCTTGATCTTGCTAATTCTATCTTCAGCCTCATTTATTCTATTCTCTCCCCTCTACTGTTTTCTGGAGTTCATCTATTTTGTAACCCTGTTCTGATACTGTTTTAGCTTGTTCAGCTAGTTGTGTTCTTAGCTCAGTCAGCTATTTCAGCTTTCAGCTCTCTAATAACCTTGAGATAGTGTTTTCTTCCAGAGTCGTTTTTGTTGTTTCTGCATTTCTGATGACAATTCTTTCAAACTCTTTACTCACTCCTGTGACTGTTTCCTTAACTAATGTTTGGATGTTGACCTCATTTTGTGCTTCAACCTTTGGGGGGCTATTAGCTGGTCTCTTGTCCTGGTTTATTTCTCCAATATTTCTTCTTGTTGGTTTAACCATTTTATATAGTATATTATGAGGTCCCTCTCTCAGTACTTTTCAAATTACTGATCACTCTTGCCTGGATTTACTTGTGTTTAAGTAAGGTAATTAAAGCATTCACAGTTGTGGAAATTGACAGTTGTTTCAATATTATTTTAGTCCCTTAGTTGGAGCACAGTGGCTTAAAAGCCTCTTTTTTTTTTTCTTCCCTGTAGGTTATGGGAGTCTGAGGGCATTTAAACTATAAGTAGGCTTCTTAGCTTAATCACTGACTCCTGACTAAGAGATAAGGCAGGGTGGGGCAGAGATAATCCAGTGGTTATGCAAAGAGACTCTCACACCCCCACCATTAGGCCACAGAGGTAGAGATCTTCTTCTGAGTTTTCTCTTTAGTTCTCTGTCCCCTGGTTTCAGCACAGGGCCTCCTCCCTGCTGCTCCAGATTCTGAGGGCAGTAGCAATGGAGACTCACAGTTGCATTTGGTGAGTCTTAGGGGAGTCCTCTCCTCCCTTAAGCTGTCTTTTTGTTGGTGAAACAGACTGGGTGTGATGTCTCAACTGGTAAACTGCTGGACTGTTACCAGCCACTTAATCTCTCCCTAGGCTCCTCTCTGTCTATGAGCCATATGTGTTTGCACTCACCGGTGATTTGCTGGGTTCCTGAAGTTGTTCTAGTCCTGCCTTGTTGTGGTCCCAGGATGTCTCCTTTGGTCTTCCTAGTTGGCTGGGGAGAGGAGAGGAGAGAAACACAGCTGCTGCTGCTCCGTAGCCCTGCCTCTGGAACTTTCCCTTGTAATTTATTTTAATGTTCACTTTGAGCAAAAAATTGGCTGTGAATGTTTCTTCTGTACCTTTATGACCTATGAGTCTATATTCTTTTTCAAAAGATTTAGATTTATTTTATTATTGAATAGAAACAGAGAGAAACTTGGAAGAGGGAGAGATAGAGAGGGAGAGAGACACCTGGAGCTCTGCTTCACCACTTGTGAAGCTTTTCTCCTGCAGGTAGGGACCGGGGGATTGAACCCAGGTCCTTGCACACTGTAATGTGTGCACTTAACCATGTGCACCACCCCCTGGCCCCTTAACCTATATTCTTTCAGTGACTCTTGACCCTTGACTTAAGAAGATGTTCATGGATTATCTAAATCTTTCCTGGCAGGGTTATTTCTCAAAGAGCCCTAGTGCCTGATCATTGTTATTGTTAGCTATAGAGGCAGAGAGAAATTGAGAGGGAAGTAGAGGATAGAGAGGGAGAGAGAAAAAGAGAAAGCGTCCCTCCTGCAGGTGGGGACCAAACACTTGAAATCTGGGTCCTCATGCATATGTACATCTGAGCTTCCTTGCATAAGCCACTGCCTAGCCTCCAATATTATCACTGTTGTTGTTATTACTATTATTTATTTATTAATACCAGGGTTATTCCTGGAGCTTGCTGGAGCTCAGTGCCTTCACAAGGAATTTAACATGCCGGCTAGCCACTTTTTTTTTCTTACTTCTTTATCATCAATCTATAACTGAATAATATTTTGAAATGAAGAGTCTCCTTCATGGGAGTTAAATCTACACTATCTGATCTAAAGTTCTTTAAGGAATGTTCTTTGTGTAAAAAAAAATCATTGCTTTCAAATATGTTCCTTACAAAATTTTTTTTTTTAATTTTTCAGACGATACCAGAAATTGCAGAAGATCATGAAGCCTTGGTAAGAATCTGTGATGATGACTTGATAACAAATGATGTAATGCTCCCCTTCTTTCTGCATGATTAAGCCTTGTCCTATTACTCTGCGATTAGGTACTTTGCATAAATGATTTTGTAGTTTGGTTCTTTATTTTTTGCCTTCTTTTTGGTGTTCTTAACAACAGGCTCTTTAAAAACATATCTCCCTCTTTTTGTTTTGTTTTGTTTTTGTTTTGGGGTAGAGAGAGTATTTCATGTTTGTAGCCATTAAATAATCACATCAGGATTGCTCCCTTCTAGAGCAAGGCTGGGCATAGTTTTCTGTGCTACTTCAAACACCCTGCCCCTTTTATTGCAGCTTATGTCATGTTCAAAGCCAAAAGTCTTTGATTTTCTTGAGTGATTCAGTAAGAGAAAAATCTAGGCTAGGAACAACTTTGAAATTGAAGTATAGAATAAAAATGATTTACTCTGGGTCTCACAAAATGCTCGATCATTTATTTACTGAGTACACTATGGTCATTAGGTTGAGGTGTGGGTCTCACAATGTCTTTCTTGAGCTCTCTCTACTTAGCTCTCTCATTCTTACGCACTTAACAGATTGAGTCTGTATCGATTTATAAACTTCTCTGTAGTAGGATAACGAAATTTCTATTTTCAGTTTAATAAACAGAAAATTGCAGTTTGAAGAGGTTGAACAACATTTGCTATTTTGACTATTACTTTTATCTGTCTTTTTTTTTTTTGGCCATAAGGGTCATCACTGGGGCTTGGTGCCTGCTCAACTCTTCTGCCATTGGCGTCATTTCTTTCTCTTTTTTTCTCTCTTTTCTGACAGAGACAAAGAAAAATGCAAAGCGAGATAGAGGGGGCAGAGACAGAGGGAGAGAGAGAGAGAGACAGAGATCCCAAGACCCCTGAAGCACTCTCCACCACTCTTGACATTTCGTCTCTACAGATGGGGGCTGGGTGCTTAAACCTGGGTCCTTATGCCTGGAAACCTGTGCACACTACTGGGTGTGGCCGCATCTGGCCCTGTGCCCACCCCTCACCTTTTTTTAAGCCGTCAGAGCAAGTCCTTAGCCTCTTCTTGCATGAGACTGGATTCAAATCATCCATCCTATTCCTCCCTTGCCCCTTCCACATAGAGAAAATCTTGTTGCAAGAACCTTCCCATTACTAAAGTCTAACTAGAAAATTATATTGAGTGTTTAGGGTACAGCTAAGTCTTATTCTGTTACATATTTGTAACACAGTAGAAACACTTAATGATAATGGCAATGGAAGCCATCTGCTAAGAGAGTTGACTTTGTCCTGGGCACTGTCTCAATATTTACATTCATTACTTCTCATTCACACTTATATCCACACACAACACATGATCAGTAAAATTCGCAGCATCTCTTTGATACAGAAGTGAGAATCATATGGTGGAGCTGAGATTCAAATTATCTTTTTTTTCCCTTTATAAACTTCATATAATAAGCTCGTGCAGAAGAGCTTGGTGCTTTCAAGACAAAAAAAAAATCATTCCTTCAGATTTCTTGCTCAGTAGTTTTAATCTTTTGGTATGTAGGAATACTGGACGGTTTGACTGCAGAGCACTGTTCTACATAAAAATTAATGACCAGAATCCTGGTTTTGGTACTGACATAAATGCTCATCCTATAATAGCACGAAACTTGCTGGCAGCCTAAAGCAGATAGAAAGAAGAGGGGAGTCAGTCCTTGAAGTAAAAAAAAAAAAATGTCTGATATGTGCACTGGGCAGTGGTGCACACAGGAGTTCAGCACACATGCTTGGAAGCACAAGAACCCGCACAAGGACGCAGGAGAATAATAACAGTTGATTTAAAATTTATTTAACTTATTTTTTTTCTCTCCCAAAAGGTAAGGAAAGAGAGAAAGGAACAGACAGATATTTGAGAAAGTGTCTACAGTTTGTTGATAAACATATTAGTAGTGCTGCTGAAATAATTCGCCTAGATGATGGGCCACTTCTGCTCTGTGCCTGGCCCAGGTTCAAGCCTGGTTCCCACCACAGTGAAGCAAGCTTCAGTGCTGTGGTCTCTTTCATTGTTCTCTGCACTTGTCTCTATCTTACAGGAGAACACTGTGCACTAAATCTCCACGAGCCCTCTCCCACCCCACTAGCCTCCTGCTTTCCTTCCCCACAGTGCAATACAGCAAAGCTAGTTCAAGGTTTGCTTTGTGTTTTGACTGTCTGTTGTTGTTTCTTCAATTCTGTCATGAGTGAGATTATCAGGTATTCAACCATCTTCTTTTTTTTTTTTTTGCTTATCTCACTTAGTTCTATATCCATGTGCCAACAACTATATTGTAAACCATTAATTCCCTAAAGATAAAACACACACACACACACACACACACACACACACACACTTAGTATTGAATGCCTCACTGAATGACTTTCTGTTATTGTTTCTTCAATTCTGTCACGAGTGAGATTATCAGGTATTCAACCATCTTTTTTTTTTTTTTTTTGGATTATCTCAGTACCATATCCATGTGTCAACAACTATATTGTAAACCATTAAGTCTCTAAAGATCTCTCTCTCTCTCTCTCTCTCTCTCTCTCACACACACACACACACACACACACACACACACACACACACACATTTAGTATTGAATGGCGAAAAAAAAAGAAAGACATGAGAGAGGTATTGGACAAAGAATTGCTAATCATCTTTAAGGAGTGCAGCCAGCTGATAGATAGCTTCTCTCGGTGACAGTCTGGATTCACGCCAGTTAAGCAATGGCCATACATACTCAGTGTCTCTGGGCCACCCCAGGCATAGAGCCTGCGGAGCTAACTTGTGCCTCCTTATGTCTGTCCATTGTGAGGTTTCTTTAGCCCGACAGATACTTTCTCAGGTCTCCATCAGTTTTTTTTCTCTCCACTCTCCTCTCTAGGCATCAGTTTTGCCTGAGGGTCTGAACGTTTTCCATACTCAGTTCCTTCCTTCTCACCTCTTTATTTTTCATAAGCATAATGCAGCCCCCTAGTAAAGCATTCACTTTCCTTAACTAAACTGCAGTATTATTTTCTCAGAGGACTGAGCTGTCATATCAGACTGACATGTGATGAAACAGAAAATCTGAGCAACTGTTGAAGAGGTTGTGTGTGTAATCAAGTCTATGCATGCAGGGTCATCGCTGGGGCTCGGTGCCAGCACTCCAAACCCACTGCTCCTGGTAGCCAATTTTTTTCCATTTTACTCGGGAGGACAGAGAGAATTGATAGAGGAGGGAGAAACAGAGAAGGAGAGAGAAAGCTAGACACCTACAGATCTGCTTCACTGCTTGTGAAGCGCCTCCTCCTGCAGTTGGAGAGCAGGGGCTTGAACTTACATCCTTGCACTTCATACTGTGTGCTTAACTGGGTGTGCCACTGCCCAATTCCTCCCCCACCTTTTTTTTTTTTTTTTTTTTGTAAATAGAGAAAGGGAGGTCAATGCCCAATATCATTTTGATATGAAAACCTGTTGAAGACAATACAGGAAATAAAAATTATGGACCTATATCCCTAATGGACAACTCCCAATAACACATGATCAAATCAATCCAACAATATACAAAATATTTACAGTGTAAACTTCCAAGGTAAATACAGGTAAATATAGTTAAAATTGCCACACACAAAAGCAGACAGAATATAAGGAAAAACTCAAAGGACCAGGTAGAACTAGAGTCACTGACTTTGTCAATTAAGTATATATTCACTGTCATGTTGGTAGCTTTATTTTTAACTTTCCTTTTTTTTTTTTTTCATCATTGTGGCTAGGTGCCTCCATGTAACAACCCCGTTTCAGGCGTTTTTTTTTTTTGTTTGTTTGTTTTTTACTTTTATGATACAAAGATAAATAGGGGCTGAAAAGGGAAGAGAGAAGGAAAGAAAGAGACAGACAGAGAAACCTGTAACATAACTGCACCACCAGTGACGCTTCCCTTCTGCATATGTGGACCAGGTACTTAAACCCAGGTTCTCCTGCTTGATAACATATGTGCTACCAGGATTTATCACTCCCCAGCCCCTAAATTTTATTCTTTTTTAAAACATATATTTTATTTATTTTTCTTTTTGTTGCCCTTGTTTTTATCATTGTTGTGGTTATTATTATTGTTGTTATTGATGTTGTTGCCAGATAGGACAGAGAGAAATGGAGAGAGGAGGGGAAGTCAGAGAGGAGGAGAGAGAGACAGACACCTGCAGACCTGCTTCACCACCTGTGAAGCGACTTCCCTGCAGGTGGGGAGCTGGGGGCTCGAACCGGGATCCTTATGTTGGTCCTCAAGTCTTGTGCCATGTGCACTTAACCCGCTGCACTACAGCCCGACCCCCTAAATATTATTATCATTCTTACCATTTACGTATTCATTTTAAATTAGTTAAAATGGATCTAGCATGCTGTATGTTTTAGGGGTACCACTTTACACCTCAACCTGATGCCTGTTCACCAAAGCCTAATAATATCCCATTTTTTTTAATGGGATGTTCACTCTGTGGAGACATTTGGAAGTGCTATTCCTTTGAAATTAGCAGCACACACTTAAATGCTTGAGATTGGCTGGATGCTGTTGGAGTGAAGATGTTCTCTGTTAAGCGGATGAGAAACATTTATTTGAATCATTCCAGCACACATGGCGTGTTGGCTGTGATAATGAATCGCAACAGGCATGTAAAGTTTGCACTTGGTTTAACGGGTGGCAGTCAGTACAGAAAAGTCTTTAGCTTTGCGTTTCATGAAAATAAAATAAATAACTCGAACCCCACAGGTTGGTTGCTTTATTTTATTTTATTTTATTTTATATTCCTTTATTGAGGAATAAATGTTTTACATTCGACAGTAAATACAATAGTTTGTATATACATAACATTTCCCAGTTTTCCATATAACAATACAACCCCCACTAGGTCCTCTGTCGTCCTTGTTGGACCTGTATTCTCCCCCCTACCCACCCCAGAGTCTTTTACTTTGGTGCAATACGCCAATTCCAGTTCAGGTTCTACTTGTGTTTTCTCTTCTGATCTTGTTTTTCAACTTCTGCCTGAGAGTGAAATCATCCCATATTCATCCTTCTGTTTCTGACTTATTTCACTTAACATGAATTTTTCAAGGTCCATCCAAGATCGACTGAAAACGGTGAAGTCACCATTTTTAATAGTTGAGTAGTATTCCATTGTGTATATATATACTACAACTTGCTCAGCCACTCATGTATATATTCCATTATGTATATATATATATATATATTATACATATATAATATATGTATATGTATATATGTGTATATATGTAGATATATGTATAATATATGTATTCAAAATGAGGTGATTGGGCTCCCTGGAACGAAATATAGTAAAATTTTAGCACTCTTACCCTTTACTTGTAACTGAGCACTTGAAATCAAATTTTGAATAAGTTCTCCCTCATGGAAACCTAGCTTTATGTTTCAGCAGCTAGTCACAGAGAATTATGTTGCAGATGATCTGTTTTCTGTCTGTCTGTCTGTCTGTCTGTCTATCTAATATCTGCCATATTATATACCATCTGTTGTACCTATGTTCGTTGTATATATTGGATAATAAATGTTTCAATGCACCATATCAATGCACCATATTTAGACTTACAATATCTAATAGTGTCCATATATGACCCCATAGTTCTCACAACATCTGAGATAATTTGGTTGCTTTTTAAATTTTTTTCTTCAAGTTTTTAAAAAATATTTATTTATTTATTCCCTTTTGTTGCCCTTTTTTTTTTTATTGTTATTGATGTCATTGTGGGATAGGACAGAGAGAAAATAGAGAGAGGAGAGGAAGACAGAGAGGAGGAGAGAAAGACAGACACCTGCAGACCTGCTTCACTGCCTGTGAAGCGACTCCCCTGCAAGTAGGGATCCAGGGGCTCGAACTGGCATCCTTAGGCCGGTCCTTGCACTATGCGCCACATGCGCTTAACCCACTGTGCTACTGCCTGACTCCGTTTTCTTCAAGTTTTTATGCTTTGATTATCTATATTCTATGAATGAAACCTTCTAGAAGTTGTCTTTTCACCTCTTCCTTCACTAAGCACCAATACTTCTAATCCAACCCCTATTGTCTGAAAGGATAGTGCCATTTTTTTTTTAAATGACAAAGCAACAAAGTCAAAGATATAGTCACCTAATTTTCTTTCTTTTTAAGAATTGTAGTATCTTTATTTATGTATTGGATAAAAATGGCCCAATATTGAGAGGAAGGGGGAAACAGAGGGAGAGAGACAGAGAGGCACTTGCAGCAATACCAGTTGTGACTTGCAAAGCTTCCCCCCTGCAGGTAAGGCCTGGGGACTTGAACCCGGGTCCTTGTGTGTTGTGACATGTGCACTCAATCAGGTGCACCACCACCCAGCCCCAGTCCTGTAACTTTCTTATCCAGTTGCTCATAGTTAGGTCGCTTTTATATATTACCTGTTGTTAACAGTGCTGCAGATTTCTTTTACACATCTTTTGTATGCGTGTGTGTGTGTGTGTGTGTGTGTGTGTGTGTGTGTGTGTGATATTGCTGGATAGTAAGGTATTTATTTAAGGACTCACCTTACTGTTTTCCATATGGATTGCACCAGGGTGCATTCCCATTAACTGTGCAACAAAGTTCCTTTTCTCCACATCTTTCCCAACCTTGTCATTTCTTGTTTTGTTGCCTTTTTAACAGGTATGAAATGGAAGCTCAGTGTGTTTTTAATTTGAGTTATTCTAATGATAAGTGGAGTATATTTTTTCTTATGTCTATGTGCCACCTGTGTGTGTGTGTATGTATATATATATATATATATATATATATATATATATATGCCTACATATATTTTACCTACCTTTTCATTATTTGGTTTCTTTACATAGGCTTGATATGCCTGACCAGGTGGGTGATCTGTAAACATCTTCTCCCAATAAATGATTGTCCTACTAAATTATGCAATTGGCGTAAATCGTGAGTCTACAGCTTTCTGGCGCTCATACCAATTGTACCCCACCAGCAGTTTGACGAATGCTGTTACTGCCGGTGCTGTGCAGTCATGACTGAGCAGTAGTGTTACCACAGGGCTGCTGATGCCATTCTCTCATACGCGCTGCATTTATTATCCGGTTCGCTTATTTCCCTCAAGCAACTTCCTTTCACCCTCACACCTCACACCCAACCTGATGTGTGATTTTCTTATTTTTCATGGTCTATAGAACTCGGAACGTTTTCAAGCGTTCTTACAACCCATTTCACCCATCTTTCTGCACGTTTGCCTCTCTGCTTTAAGCAAGATTGGTGTTTTTGGTATGGAATTGTGGTGTTTTTTTTTCTATTTTTTTAAAAAATATTTATTCCCTTTTGTTGCCCTTGTTGTTTTTATGGTTGTAATTATTGTTGCTATTGATGTTGTTGTTGTTGTTGGACAGGACAGAGAGAAATGGAGAGAGGAGAGGAAGACAGAGGGGGAGAGAAAGATAGACACCTGCAGACCTGCTTCACTGCCTGCGAAGCGACTCCCCTGCAGGTGGGGAGCCTGGGCCTCGAACCAGGATCTTTGAGCTGGTGCTTGTACCTGAGCCACCTGTTTAACCCTCTGTGCTACTGCCTGACTCCCTGGAGTTTATTTTTTGAGATATGGTCCTCTGGTGCCACCTAGGGGCACCTGTGAAGTTGGGGTTGCCTGTCTGACTGGGAGAAATAAGAGAGAAAACAGCAGCTGCTTTTTCTGTCTGACTTCAATGCTTTGACATTTGCGGGGATTTTATTGTTATGTGGCTCAGAAGTGCAAGGACTCCTTGACTCAGTGACAGCGAAAATTTGAAGTTCACAGGATTACTTGCCTAGTGATAATGGAGGGAGCCTATTACCCTCTCTGAATTGCCCTTTGCTATTCTTTGCTAAGAAGCTTTCCTTTAAGCTATCATTTTCCGAATGCTTATGCACTAAGGGCTTTACAAGCAGCCCTGTGGTTATGGGGATATTGCTATCCAGTTTTTTTTGTTTGTTTGTTTTTCTGAGAGGGACCCAGAGAGATTAATAAATTGTCCAGCTTCTCAGAGTGAAAGTCAGTGTAACCCCTGGTTCTGTCTCGCTAAAGCCTGGGCTCACCTCTACCAAATTGTCCTGCTTGCTTGCTTCTTCCCCTTCCCCTTCCCCTTCCCCTTCCCCTTCCCCTTCCTTCCTTCCCCTTCCTTCCTTCCCCTTCCCCTTCCTTCCTTCCCCTTCCCCTTCCCCTTCCCCTTCCCCTTCCTTCCTTCCTTCCCCTTCCCCTTCCCCTTCCCCTTCCCCTTCCCCTTCCCCTTCCCCTTCCCCTTCCTTCCTTCCTCCCTCCCTCGCTCCCCCCCTTCCTTTTTTCTTTCACCTCGAGGGTTATCGCTGGGGCTTGGTACTGGCACTAGGAATCCATTTCTCCTGGCAGCCACTTTTTTTTTTTTTTTCTATTTTTATTGGATAGGGCAGAGAGAAATCAAGAGAGATGGGGAAGATAGAGAGGGAGAAAGAAAGATAGACACCTGCAGACCTGCTTTAAGGCTTGTATAGCGTCCTCTGCAAGTGGGGAGCTGGGGGCTCAAACGCGGGTTCTTATGTGGGTTCTAGTGCTTAGTACTACTGTGTGCACTTAACCTGGGGCCCTGCAGGCCCCCTCCAGCTTCCTTCATACCAGCTTGTGTTTATGAGGAAGTTGCCTATGACCGGGTTATGTATCTTTATCAGCTCTATTGCATTTTTTGTTCTGGAGCTTTCTTCCTTCTACTTCTTCCCTTGTACTCAGCTTAAGTTCATCCTCACTGTTCCCCGACTGTGTTTCCCAGCTTTGGAGATATGCTGTCCTTCACCCTGACGGCCTTTGTGGAGCTGATGGACCACGGCATAGTGTCCTGGGATACGTTCTCTGTGGCATTCATTAAGAAGGTAACGCAGTTTATGCTTCCTGAGACTTAAATTCCTTCTCTTTCTCCTAGGTCTTTTTCTTGGCTCTGAGGAAGTTTCATCGTTGCTTCTAGTTCTTTAGGCTAAAGCACTTCATGTTGTATCACATATGTGGGGTTCCAAGGTCCTAAATTCTCAGCTGCCATTCTCTCCCTACGACATCATAAGGGCCTGGAAGTGAGAATCTGTAGTCAAAAGAAAATCAGAGAGTCATATTGTCACAACTACAGAGCCATGTGCAAAACTCTGGCGCTCAGGACCTAACTGGGAATACGGCTTAGCAATAGATCCATGCTCTAGGTTTGACCCTTGGTATCACGTAAAAATATGGACCATGAAGAAGCCAGGCAGTGGCTCACCTGGTTAAATGCACGCATTATAATGCCCAAAGACCCAGGTTCAAGCTCCTGGTCTCCACCTGCAGGGGGAAAGCTTCACGAGTAGTGAAGCAGTGTTGCAGGTGTCTCTGTCCTTCTCTACCTCACTCTTCCCTCTCGATTTCTGAAGGTCTCTGTTAAATAAATAAATAAAGATAAACAAACAAACAAACCAGAACTTCTTTAAAAAATGAAGAAGGGGGGTCGGGCAGTAGTGCAGCGGGATAAGCGCATGTGGTGCAAAGCGCAAGGACTGGCGTAAGGATCCCGGTTGAAGCCCCTGACTCCCCGCCTGCAGGGGCATCGCTCCATAGACGGTGAAGCAGGTGTCTGTCTTTCTCTCCCCCTCTCTGTCTTCCCCTTCTCTCTCCATTGCTCTGTCCTATCCAACAACGATGACATCAGTAACAACAATAATGACTACAATAACAATAAAAACAACAACAAGGGCAACAAAAGGGGGACAAAGAAGAAGATGAAGAAGAAAAAGAAGAGATCTATCAAGTATGAGATTCTGGCCTGATAGGTTTTACTGGTTGAATTCCTTGCACTTCTACTTCACTTTCATCCATATTACCTCTTTGGATTTCCACAGGAATTCTTTAAGAAGAGAACACTGTTTTGCTATTCTGTTGTTAGTCATGGGTTCAGGCTGGTTATATGAGGTCATAGGGAATGGGTCTCAGCCATTAATCTGTGGGCGCAGGGCTCCTTCTGTCATCATCATGCACATCTGTCTTAAAGTGGTAAAACATTTCCAGCACTGTCTTTATTTTAATTATTTTAGTATTATCTTTATTTATTTATTTATTTATTGGATAGACACAGCCAGAAATCCAGATGGAAGGGAGAGACAGGGATGGAGACAGAGAGACACCTCTAGGCCTGCTTTACCACTCAAAAAGCTTTCCTCCTACAGATTGGGACGGGACTCGAATCCAGTTCCTTGTGCACTGTAATATGTGCGCTCGACCAGGTGTGCCACCACCTGGCCCCTGCTTCTATTTTAGACCTTTCCAAGCTCACTGACTCACAGGTAGAGTTCAGTGATTTCTTCTTCTGTGTTTCCCCTCAGGTCTAAGCTGTGTGAACATTTTACCACTCAGCCCATTACTGTGAAATTTTTGTAATTTTACTGAGTTTCCTAAGAGACCATAAACACCAGCCAAGAAGTTCTAGCTTTCTTCATGAGAGTGCTCATGTGTGGGCCTCAAGTAAGAGCCTCATATGAGTCATTTCTATGAAATAAATGATTGAATGTGCTTCAGAAGTATTTTTAAACTCTAAAACTTGAACAGTAAGACCGTGGCACTGTACTTTAGTGTGTTTCAAGTGAAATTTCAGTTATCAGTGGACATTTCTAGCCATTTTTCAATAAGTGATCTGAAAAGTGTCTAGAGAGAATAACACTAATTTAATTTTCTAACTACTGAAGAAAACAGTTTTCATCCACATTTAAATAAAACCTCCTATTACGTTTAAAAAAGCAAAGACTCTAGTAGTCTTAACAGTTTGATTTTAAAAAAAAAAAGATATTTTTTCACAAGGCAGTGTAGGTAATAGATCTCGTGTCCCCATCTCCAGTCATTCCGTTTCTCTTTCATTGTGACTTCTCTCTTAGTCTCTTATATGCATTTGAAAAAATGAACATGAGAAAATGACTTTAGATTGATAGCTTTTTATAAGATTAACCTTTCTTATGCACTAGCTGGCCCTAGTTCAGCACTTTGACAACCCAGGAATTGTAGGCAGCCAACTGTTTTTCAAATGAAGCTTTATCTGCTAAAGTCAACTAGGAGGCACACTGACAAAAGATGCTTATCTCGGCGGCTCAGGACTTGGCTCTTTATTAATGCCAAATTCATACCACTCTGGAGAGAGATTTTCTCTTTGCCAGCTCCTGTCTCTTCTACTACTCTGTTTGTATCTGGGTTTTTTTTTTTTTTTTTGGAGGGGGGGAAGGGAAGAGTCTGGATAACTAGATCTAGATTCCCGTTTACAAGCTTTATCTGCCATAAATAAGCATCATTTTATATATAGTCTGATACTGGGAACTCATGAATGCCAATATATAATGCCATTTTTTTTTTTAAAGACATAACTGCTTAGGGAGAGAGTTGGAAGACACAGAGCAGAAAGAATGGAGACAGAAAAACTAGAACTCCCTGTGCTATGAGTCGGTTCCCCTCTAGCCAAGTATAACATCAGTGCCTTTTCTTGGAAAGAAAGTTTCATACAAATATTCTTAAAGCCTTCCTTCTGCAGGCAGGGGCCTCATTCTGCCTGCAGTGTTTTCACTGCCTGGGCCAACATCCAGCTATTTTGGTTTAGAGACCCAGTAACTTTTGCCTCTTAAAAAAACTTGAAAGACTTGTGAGCCTCTGTCTGGATAATTTAAACCATGAGAGTGGAACTTTGTGTTCTCCACGGTTCTTTTTTCATTTTGAAAATATTAGCATTTTAAGATTTTAGTCTACATGCATTTAAGATACATTGATTTGGGAGACTGGGCAGTGGCACACCAGGTTAAGCACACATTACCGTGGGTGAAGACCTGGGTTCGAGCCCCCATTCCCTTGCTCCCTGCTTGCAGAGAGAACACATTTTTTTTTTTTTGCCTCCAGGGTTATTGCTGGGGCTCAGTGCCTGCACCATGAATCCACTGCTCCTGGAGGCCATTTTTCCCCCTTTTGTTGCCCTTCTTGTTGTAGCCTTGTTGTGGTTATTATTGTTGCTGTTGCTGTTGATGTCATTCGTTGTTGGATAGGACATAGAGAAATGGAGAGAGGAGGGGAAGACAGGGGGAGAGAAAGCTAGACACCTGCAGACCTGCTTCACCACCTGTGAAGCGACTCCCCTGCAGGTGGGGAGCCGGGGGCTCGAACTGGGATCTTTACACCGGTCCTTACACTTTGCGCCACGTGCACTTAACCTGCTGTGCTACCACCAGACCCCAGCATTTTTTTTTTAAAATCAGAGAGAGGGAGAGAGGGGCCAGCTGGTGGCACATCTGGTTGAGCTCACATGTTATAATGCACAAGGACCTGGGTTCAAGCCCCTGGTCCTCACTGGCAGGGGGGAAGCTTCACACATGGTGAAGCAGGGCTACAGATGTCTCTCTGTCTCTCTCCTCTATCTCACCCTCCCCTCTCAATGTCTCTCTGTCTCTATCCAATAATAAATGAAGAAAGTTTTTTTAAAAAAAGACAAAAAAGGGGGGATTGAGAAGAGAGATTGACATCCAGACCACAGTATCAAAGGTCCCTTCTGTTTCTTGGGACCCAGGGGCTTGGTGCCTGCACTACGAATCCACTGCTCCTGGAGGCTATTTTTCCCACTGTTGCATTGTTGTTGTTGTTGCTGTTATTGTTGCTGCTGCTGCTGTTGATGAATAGAACAGAGAGAAATTGAGAGAGGAGGAGAAAATTAAGAAGAGGAGAGAAAGATACCTTAGACCTGCTTCACTGCTTGTGAAGGAACCCCACTGCAGGTGGAGAGCCGGGGGCTCCAACTGGAATCCTTAGTCTGACCCTTGTGCTTCTCACTATGTGCACTTAACCCGGTGTGCCACTGCCCGGCCCCTAACCAGATAATCTTTAAGCTTCTATAGCTGCATGAAGATCTATAGTTTTTAAGCTCAACATGGAAAGTAACATTTGTATGCTTGCTAATGAGTCTGTCTGCATTTACATTTCCTGAGTCAGTCCTGATGTTTTGATTATTGATATTCCTTAGTTCAAAACATTGAGTCATTTAAATGCTTTGTTCCAACCAGGTAAAGGAGGAAATTAAGGAAAATGATAAGCATGTCCTTATGACGTGCAATGTACTTATGACTAAAGTGATACAGACCTGCTTTCTGCCAGGCATGCTCTTAGGAAATTGTTACACAAATTGCTCTTGCTATAGTCTGCTTTAGAATGGCTGGAATGGGGGCTGGGTGGTGGCACACCTGTGGAGTGCCCATGTCATCATGCACAAGGACCCAGGTTTGAACTCTTGATCCCCTCTGCAGAGGGAAGCGTAAAAAGTGGTGAAGCAGGTCTGCAGTGTCTATCTTTCTTTCTCCCTCTCTGTCTCCCCCCTTGCCTCTCAATTTTTCCCATTCTATCTAATAAAAAATAAATAAAAAGGAAAAATGGCCATTGGAAGAAGTGGATTTGTAGTGCAGGCATTAAGCCCCAGCAGTAACCTTGGTGGCAAACAAACAAAAATTAAAAAAAAGATTGCTGGAACGATGGAAATCATATGTCAGAGAAGGATGGATTAATAAGAAAAGTTAATTTTAAAGTTACATTTTGATGAAGGTAAGGTACTAGCTTAATAGGAGAGAGAAAAATAGTATAGCAGTGGTGACTGTAAGTAAAATGTGTACATGAGATATGAATATACTTGAACTATAGCAAAAGCCATCAACTACTTTCTCAGTAATGAGCAAATTACATGGGAGTTAATAATTTATAGACTTAGCTGAGGTCAGTAGAGGCAGTGTAAGAGGGTAAGAGATCAAGAGGAGAGTCGTCAAGAAATAAAAGTAAAGTTTCATAGATAATTTATAGATAACTTAAAGCACCATTAAAAGAAGGTATACTTCACATCAGAACATACTGAAAGTCCTGACTGGATATTTCAAGGAAAGAAATATTGTCAAGAGATTGCTTGTGGAAGTGGATGGAAATTGACATTAGAAGGAAACCTTGACCATAGAGGAGACTGAAAAAGAATCATTACAGAGAAAGACACAGGAAGCTTTCCTAGTTCCTGTTAGCTAAGCCCAGGGATGTGTTGGACCAATGTCGACACACAGCTGAGTGTGTAAGAAGGGAAGCTACGAAACGAAATTGATCACAGGGCTAGAAAATGGGGAGATAGGGTTATCAATTAGTAACGACTATAAAATGTTTGGAAAGGTGATCGCTGAGAATTGAGGATGAAGAAGATACTGAGAATGTTAGTTTTTTGTTTTTTTTTTTAATCTTTTTTAACCCCATTTAATTTTAGTTTTTGCTGGAATGTCTAATCAAAGTCAGCTTCTTGGATGCCAAGAAGAAGCACTTAAGTGCATAGTTCATAGTAAAGACTTTTTATCTCCTCCTTTCTCCATTTCTCTCTGTCCTAACAATGATGACACCAGTAACAACAATAATAACTACAACAATAATAATAATAAAAAACAAGGGCAACAAAAGGGAAAATAAACAAATTTAAAAAAAGAAAGAAAGATGGATTTGACAGTGTAGAACAGATGGTGAGGATCAAAGCACGGGCTTGCTAGGGACTGAGATACAGTGGAAAAGCTCATTAACCATGAAAAGGGCCAAAGTGGTCTTTTGCGAATCTTAAAATTCTTCCTGTAGATTGTATTATAAAAGAATAGCTTTTGGCACCCGGTCTTGGCGCACCTGGTTGAGGTCACATGTTACATGTTACATGCGCTCAAGGAACGCAGGTTCTAGCCTCCAGTTCCCACTGGGAGGGGGGGGAGGACTTTGCAAGTGGTGAAGCAATGTTGCAGGTGTCTCTCTCTCTCCCTCTCTGCCATCCCCTTCCCACTTGATTTCTGACTGTCTCGTCTCTATCTAATAAATATATAAAAAATTTAAAAATAATAGCTTTCTTGGAATATATAAATCTTCATGTTAATACACATCTTCATGTCACTCAGTTCCTACACCCTGAGATCCAAATGTCTCTAGGGAGTCATGGCTAGATCAGTTGAGCTGGCAAGTGCAAATGGCCATTAAGTGCATTTGTATTTTGTCCTTACGCCGGTCCCTGCGCTTTGCGCCACTTGCGCTTAACCCGCTGCGCTACCGCCTGACTCCCTTTGTATTTTGTCCTATGGGAAGATAGAGAGAAGCTGAGAAGAAGGGGGTCGGGGGAACAACAGAAAGGGAGACATTAGTGTCCACAGAGGGAAGCAGTAAGTGTCTGTGGGTCATGGAGCCAAATTATTTAGCTTTTCAGAAAGCAGATAGTACATTGATATCATATCCACCTCTTGGTGTGAATTGTCAACAGACAGTAATAACTTTGAATGAGGGCCCTAAAATGAAGCCTTTGTGGCGGCCATGCGTTTGGATTTCTGTGCTGTGTTATTCTGACCCTTCTTTTACTTCCCCTTCACATTGTGGTTATTACCTTTGAGGCCCTCATGATTGATTCCTTAGGGAATATATTTTAGAGCTTGAACAGTTATTTAAACTTTTAGCACGGTGAACTTAAATGTTGTCCTACTTGCTAAACTTGAGAAGAATTTATTATAACCATAAGACATTGGAAGAATGGGAATAAGGGTGTTTTGCTGAGTATGAACAAAAATAGTAGCCAGAGATTGGAAGGTTGCCAGCTGAATTGTGTTGACAAGCGTGATTTGTGTGAGTCCCTCAAGAGCAAGTAAGTGTCAGCCTAAGATCGTGAACATTGTAGATCCTGTGGGTGAAGAAGTCTGGGAATGGAAGGGAATGAGTGTTTACTAGGTTTTGAAATTACTGTCCTAAAGAAACAACATCCATTCTCACAATGTATATGTTGAAACCACCTGTCCCTGAAAGTTAAAACTTAGGCAGTCTCCAAGAAAGTGCCATTATAGAATAATTCATCAAAATTGCCTTCCATTACAGGGCTCATTATACACTTTTACAAATCAGATATACATAATGTAATCGTGTCATGAACCAAATAATGCTGAATATTTTGATATAATTCCGGGTGTGTTTTTCATCCTAGATGACGAGTGTTTCTTAAGTGAATCCCTGATTTACTAGACTTCTTGCATCCTTGCTAGTGTCATCGCCGGTAGTAACTCTGCCCCACTTGGATTTACAGATAGCAAGTTTTGTGAACAAGTCAGCCATAGACATCTCAATTCTGCAACGGTCCTTGGCCATTTTGGAGTCCATGGTACTCAACAGCCATGATCTCTACCAGAAGGTGGCACAGGAGATCACTATAGGCCAGCTCATCCCACATCTTCAAGGGTAAGCTGACTTCCTCAAAGTGAAGTGCCTCAGAGTGACACCCTGGGGGATACTTCTCACTGATCTGATTAAATCCACGGAAAAGGACGCACACACTTTCCTGTAGCATGACGGTATGCCCTGTCCCCATATATGGTTCCCCCACTATACTGATAAGACTGGGTTATTTACCCCTTGATGAACTCCATGCTTGTCTTTTCTGTGCCCGGTGCCTGACCCTTTGTGGGCAATCACATTATCATTATCAGCATCCTCCTCCTCTGTGTTTATTTACATATGTGTTTTTCGGAGCCAGACCCTCCAGCATTTGTGATTTCATCAGGCCACTTTTTCATTCAGTGAGATACCCCAGTGCCAGAGTTTTCTCTGGATCCCTCTTATGTGGTGCTGGAGTTCAGACCTGTGTTACTGCTGTGGTAAGGCCACACCCTCTCCATCTCTCCAGTGAGCTGTCTCTTCAACTCAGTGTGCACTCATTTTGAGGGATACTTTTACTATTAATAACTCTCAACAGACCACATGCTAACATAATAGTATAAACTGTCAAAATGCATTAGATTTGTACTTGATTTGGAGAGGGTGAACAGGAAGTGAATTTTCTTTTATTAGTGGTTTAATATTGGTTTACAAAATCACAAGATAACAGGGGCATAATTCCACACCCTTCCCACCACCAGAGTTCTGTGTCCACATTCCCTCCACTGGAAACTGCAGTAGTTCTCCCAAGGTCACTGATACGGGTTGACTACTATTTGTATAGTTCTCTCTCTCTTTATATATGTCTTATTTTTTCTGTGGTCCTGCCTCTCCTCATTTCTAAGTTACACCTACACCTATTTCTACTTCAAATGTCCTTCCGTTTCCCCTCTTCTCTCTCTGGGTCCTGATGCAGTTGGGTTTCAGAGTCCTCTACTGATCTTCCCCTAACATTTCTCCTCTGCTGGAAATAGGCAGAAAGTAAAATTTTGAAGTCAAACATGGATTGTGGCCACAGGGAAAATTAGCATGTGCTTTAAAATGATGATTTATGTGAACTTCTACCTAGGAGCAGTGCCGGTTCTACATGTTACAGAATGTGACAAACACCACTTTTACAGTCTGTATCTCTTCTCTATCTCAAAGGCTCACTTAAGCATTCCTAGTGCACTTCTCCAAAATGGAGAGTTTGAAATTTGCCAAGGGCTATACTACGTATTTTTGTATCTATTACTTCCTTATTCGGCTCTGGACTTTGGTTTATAGCACAAAGAAATAATCATTAGAACCACTGAGTGGTATGGGACTCAAAATGGACACTTGCATCAGTGGAACAGAATCCAGAGCCCAGAAATGAGTCCACACTTTCCTATTATCTTGAAATCAATCCTCTGAAATAACTGTGTTCCTACCTGGCATTATAGGTGAGGAAACTGTGTCTTACAGACACCCTGTGAACCTTATCTAAGGCCACACACTCAGCCAGTGGTGATCTCTGTAGACTGTACTGCTTGTTCCTTCATTCTGTCCATAAATTATGTCTGACTGTAGCTCAGAAGCTACTTGTTGCTTTTGCCTTGGGTCTACCTTACTTAACGTTTATCACATAGCTCACATTAGCTGTTTGCCTCATTGGGAATTCTTTTTATTTCTTCCTCGTAAAAAGTAAATTTGTGGGAGTCTGGTAGTAGTGCAGTGGGCTAAGCACATGTGGCACAAAGCGCAAGAACCAGCCTAAGGATCCCGGTTCAAGCCCCCAGCTCCCTACCTGCAGGGGAGTCGCTTCATAGGCGGTGAAGCAGGTCTGTAGGTGTCTGTCTTTCTCTCCCTCTCTCTGTCTTCCCCTCCTCTCTCCATTTCTCTCTGACCTATCCAACAACGATGACAACAACAACTACAACAATAACTACACCAATGAAAAACAAGGGCAACAAAAGGGAATAAATAAATAAATAAGTAAATTTGTAGACATAGAGACATGCTTGTTATTAAAAGTTTCTATTTGGAAATAGATTTTTAGACTATGTAATATCATTGCCGTGGAAACAGAGCCATTTCCCCTTGAGTGCTGAACTGTCAGGACATCCAAGAGCTTTGAGATACACATCATAGATCAGACACGCGCACACACACACATGCACACATACACACACGCACACGCATGCGTGCACACGCCCCCGCTTGCTGACTGTAGGCTCTGTACTTAATGAGAAGTGTTGGACTCAGCAGTTTCTTAATTCCTGATTTCTTGATGATTGTAGACCCCTGAATTATAATGCCTGCTTCTTGTTGCTTCATTGTTGACTGCTCTTCTGAACTATGGTCCTAATTACTAAGAAGCTGTGCATAGAACAAAAGGAAGGCTACACCTCCTGCTAGTCCTCATTTTCCCTTCTGGCTACAAACTCCTATTCTCTGATGGGCACCCAGTGGATGTCTTCAACTAGTGAGCAGTCTGAGTCAACAGACCCCAAGGCCAAAGGCCTACAGCTTCACGCTGCCACAGCACAACCAACCCTCAGACCATAGAAGGCATGATGTGGACATAATGAATAGACACTACACAGCCAGAGGATCATATGTCAATATCATCCTGGTGTTGCATTAACTGCCATTTTTTGTGTACCCCTACAAAGCTACCTTTGATGCGTCTCATTCCGTGCTCTTGGGTAATGAAGACATTTTGATGATAAATACTCTGTTGAAGTTCTGACTCTTAAAAAAACTATTTATTTATTATTTTATTTGTTTTTGATAGAGACAGAGAGAAATTGAGAGGGGGAGGAAGAGAAGAAGAGGAGGAGGAGGAGAGAGAGATACCTACAACCCTGCTTCACCACTCCTGAAGCTTTCTCCCTGCAGCTGGGACCAGGGACTTGAGTCCAGGTCCTTATGCACTGTAATGTGTGTGCTTAACCAGGTGCACCACCGCCTGGCCCCCTCTGTTGAATTTCTGGTTGGGGACACATACATTTAATGGAGCCCACTGCAGGGTGTGTGTGTGTGTGTGTGTGTCTGTGTGTGTATGTGTGTCTGTGTGTGTGTGTCTGTGTGTGTCTGTGTGTGTCCATTTCCAGATCTCTTGATTCACTGGCAAAGGTCTCTGAAGTTTATCTTTCAACTCTGAGACACAAATGGGGTTTAGTGTCCTGGCATGTGGTCTCCCCGACACCCAGCACCATGTCTCTTTAGAGAAAGGGAAAGGCTGAGGGCCCCTTCAAATCTCTTGTGTGCTTTCCACTCTATAGCATATTACAGGGGGGTGCCCCGATGGTTACTGTCTACACTCTCTTTTCCTGTCTCACATAGTTGGAATATAGTCTCTGTGCCAACTGCATTTTCTGGGTGTTGCTTTTCTTAACCTTTTTATTTTTATTTATTTATTTTTATTTTGGCAGGTGATTGTGAACTTTCTTACCATGGTGTAACTCTGGGATCAATTTTTCTGACTATCTGAATCGTTCTTTTTTTACAGGTCAGACCAAGAAATCCAGACCTATACCATCGCTGTCATCAACGCACTGTTCCTGAAAGCCCCAGATGAGAAGAGGCAGGTCAGTTGCCTGTCTTTCGTCTAAGGTTGCCTCCAGGGCTGGCTTTTTTTTTTTTTTTTTTTGAACAGACGTCCCTTCCATTTCCATCCTGGGGACAACTTAAGCCTCCTTGTTGCTCTGTGCCTTGGCCAGTTGGGTCAATCAGTAAATAGATGGGGAGGGTTAGCTGGAGATGGGAAAGAATGTCAGGGATGTTCCACCATCAGGACCCTTTCAGCAAATGCACCCAAGATAGAAGCCCAAACTATAGCCAGGTGAACACATCCCTGCTGTGGTGCAGGTGGAGTTAGAAGCCCCAGTGATCTTCCAACATCTCATTGAATAAACAAGTGTTGTCTGTTTTTCTGATGAGGAAACCAAGGCCTTGCCAGGTGTCACACTTTGCCCAGGGAAGTGCAGAATGGGATATATATATATATGGTTGGTAGAATGTGCAGATTGCTGTGTGGGTTTGTCAGAGGGGTTCTTGGGCTTGAAGGTAGATGTTCCCATTGTAAGTGGATACGGCCAGAGGACTGACCAGTGTATTTCTGTTCTGCTCTATCCACAAGAGCAGAAGCCCCTTAATACACTTGTATGAAACCTGTATTATTTGATACTCTCCATACTCTGTTGACCTCTGGCTTTTCCCTTCCCTTAGGAGAAGGGATGGAAAGTGTGGAAAGGGTGGGATTGTGCAAGTCTTGGGATTTGTGTCACATCTCAACATCCAGTCATGTGTTTTCCATCAGCATAACATACTGTGTTACCTTGGTCACAGTTCACTTTATTTAAAATCAGGGTGGGAAGGAGAGACCTTTTCAGCCATGGAAATGTGTGTTGGAGAGCTCAGAGATGAATCACCAAATGATTGGTTCAGAAAAATTTAGAAAACTAGCATGCTACTAACTACCAGGTCAAGAGTTTTATTTAGTTCATGCTATCAAAGATTTTAAACTTTAGCGGCTTGGTGTAAGAAAGTCTGGGTTGTTTTCTTTCTCTCTTTCTTTCTTTCTTTCTTTTTTATTTAAGAAAGGAGACATTAACAAAATCGTAGGGTAGGAGGGGTACAACTGCACACAATTCCCACCACCCGATCTCCATATCCCATCCCCTCCCCCGATAGCTTTCCCATTCTCTATCCCTCTGGGAGCATGGACCCAGGGTCATTGTGGGTTGCAGAAGGTAGAAGGTCTGGCTTCTGTAATTGCTTCCCCGCTGAACATGGGCGTTGACTGGTCGGTCCATACTCCCACCTGGGCTGTTTTCTACGTCACACTATTTGTCGACTCCTGAGGGTTGCATGGAGTATCTTTGCAGCTTCCTTTGTTTATATTCAGTGTGGACTGGAGCCTTGAAGTGCCTACACTCCCTTAAATTGTGCACCAGGCTGATTTTTTTTTCACTAGTGTTTTTACTATACAGGGATGACTTTACCACTCTCAGTGACTATATTTTTCCCTTTTATTTTCTTTGGTAAACGTGAAAGAGGGAGAGAAGTAGAGATGGGAGGAGACACACACAGAGAAGAGATACTTGTAGCACTGCTCCACTGCTCCTGAAGCTTATTCCCTGCAGGTGGGGACTGGGAACTTGAACCCAGGTCCTCATATAGAATGGTATATGCTTAACATATAGTGTGTCACCACCTGGCCCTGACCCTTCCCCAGGCTGCATTTTAAGATCTGCTTTGCAAATCTTAGGTAGGATCATAGGTGTGACCCAGTTCCATTTCAGTCTAAACAATGAATGTGTGAGGTCTCCAGCAGTTTACACAGTAGGTTTCTTTGTACGCAGGCCTGTCCTGGGACTTAAAGCACTTGACCCTTTTACTGGCCTTTTAGTGAAGGATCTCCTGTCAGATCACGTGGCAGCTAAGTGTAAAGTTAGGATTCAAGAAGCCTGCATTCTGGGGCTGAGTGGTGGTGCACCTGGTTGAGTGCACATGTCACAGTGCACAAGGACCCAGGTTCAAGCCCCCAGTCCCCACCTGCAAGGGAAAAGTTTTGAGAGTGGTGAATCAGGTTTGCAGGTCTCTCTCTCTCTCTCTCTCTCTCTCTCTCTCTTTCTCTCTCTGTCTGTCTCTCTCTCTCTACCCTCTCGGTTTCTGGATGTGTCTATCCAACTAATAAAGATAATATCAATAACAAATATATATTAAAGAAGCCTGCATTCTTATATGACCTCTCTGGAATTGTCTTTGCCCTATGGAAGCAGCAATTGGACTAGAGGAAATGAAAACCCATATGCCCATTCCTGTGCTATGATGCTTATTTCTTTATTATTGGGTAGAGACACAGAGAACTTGAGAGGGGAGGGGAGATAGACAGACAGAGGGACGGACGCCTGCAGCCCTGCTTTACCACCTGTGACACATTCTCCCTGCTGGCGGGGGCGGGGGGATTGAACCTGAGCACTGTGAGGTGTATACTTAACCAGGTGTGCCACTGCCTGGTCCCCAGTTCTCTGACTTCAGTAGATCGTTGTTTGTAGACTTGAGTAAGGCAAATACACTTTGTTTCTGAAGGTGAGATCAACAATTACTATTAATCTGCTGAAGTGAATCAAAGAGCTATGGAGAAGTTGGAAATCATGAGTTAATCTAGACTGACTCCAGGACAACGATAACAAAGAGAATTTAAAAATAACATTATTTGTATCCTTTCTGAAGAAAAAAACCAGTTTGGTCACATATTGGTATAGTAATAGTAAACCACACAATGTAGTCTAGTCACAATAAACCATTTAAGAAAACAATTGAATGAAGACAGGTATATTGTATATATATATTATAGAAAAAATGTGCAGAGTAATATTTGAATAATTTGGTCATTGAAATAGCTATGAAGTACTTTATTTATCCATAGATGATTAGCTTAAACTTAAAAAAAACTTTATTAATATTTTTTTTAATATTTATTTTATCATTTTTATTTTATTATTGGATAGAAACAGAGAGAAATTGACAGGGGAAGGAAGGACAGAAAGAAAGAGATGGAGAGACACCTGCAGCCCTGCATCAACTATTGTGAAGCTGTCCCCCTGCAGGTGGGGGACCAGGGGCTTGAACCTGGGGCCTTGAGCTCTGTAATGTGTGCACTTAACCAGGTGCACCACCACCTGACCCCTAGCTTAGACTTTATATTTAACTCAAGATAAATCAATGACTATTTGTCAAGGCAAAGATTACCTTGCATTTTAATTTTTATATGTATTTATTTACTTATTCTCTTTTGTTCCCCTTGTTGGTTTATTGTTGTAGTTATTATTGTTGTTATTGCTGTCATCGTTGTTGGCTAGGACAGAGAGAAATGGAGAGAGGAAGGGAAGACAGGGGAAAGAAAGACAGACACCTGCAGATCTGCTTCACCGCTTGTGAAGCGACTCCCCTGCAGGTGGGGAGCCGGGGGCTCGAACCGGGATCCTTAAGCTGGTCCTTGAACTTTGCGCCAACTGCGTTTTAACCCACTGCACTACCGCCTGACTCCTTCCTGCATTTTAATTTGTAAAGCATTTAGTCTTGAGAGTCCAGTGCTGTGACGACTCTGCCACTTCCCAGGCCACATGTATGGACTCACTGAAATCATTCTCAGGGATTCTCAACTTTCCTCAAATAGTTCCTTAGTACTGGACAAAAAGCATCCATGATAGAGGCAGGAATGTTCCATTTTCTTTTTGGCCAAGCTTCTATTTCTCAATATTTGTTTATCTTCTGTCAGTGCATATTGTTGTCTTCTCCCTTTGTGTTCTGTGCTTGGATCACAAAGATGAAAAGATGCTCTGTGTTATCAGGGTGTCAGTAGCTTTGTGCATCAGTTAAATACGGAAAGCAGAGAATGCCAACAATCCATCCAGTAGACGCTGGGGTTATCTAACTTTAAATTTTTATGAATCAGGGGCTGGGCAGTGGCATAAGTAGCCAGTAAAGTACATAAGTTACCATGCGCTACGACCTGGGTTTGATTCCCTGGCCTCTGAGAACAGCAGGCAGAAGCTTCAGACAGTAGAGCCGGCTGCAAGTGTCTCTCTCTCCCACTTTCTTATCCTACTCCTCTTTGTCTCTCTCATAACTGAAGAAAAGAAGGAAGAAAGAGAGAAGAGGAAAGTTGACTGCTGGAAGCTGTAGCTGCATCATACATGAACAGAGCAGCAGAAGTAACCCTCGTGGCAATAAATACATACATTTGAAAGAGAATTATTTATTATTATTATTTTTTTACATTTTAAGATTTTATTTTTAATCTTTATTTATTTATTGAATAGAGTCATCCAGACATCGAGAGGGAAGGGGGTGATAGAGAGGGTGAGAGACAGAGACACCCGCAGCCCTACTTCACCACTTGTGAAGCTTTTCCCCTGCAGGTGGGGACTAGGGGCTCTAACCTGGGTCCTTGTGCCCTGTAACAGATGCACTCAACCAGGTGTGCCACCACCCACCACCCAACACCTTAAAGGGGATTTTTTTTGAGGGGTTGTTTGCAGTGCTGACATTGACACATAGCATAACTTCTTATCTCCCTCCCTGTGATAGGTGTCTGGGAGACATTTACTCCCCCAGTCCTGGGCAAAATTTTTTTTCATTATAAATTAATAGACTTGCTAGGCACAGAAAATGTGTGTTCTTTTTTTTGTAGTTAATATTTCTGTGTTTCTTAGACAATAATTCCACTTTATAAAAGAAAAAAAATGAAGACTCTAGGAAATGCTGGACTTTTCATTTTTTCCCCCGTGGTCCAAGAATTTGAAGTGGACCTTTCTCTTTCAATCAGGAAGAAAACTGCTTTTTGCACATCCAGGAACTGCCGGTTTCTTTCGGATGTCCAATTTGTTTGTTTCTGAAAGTGTCATTGTCCTTTACTTCAAGACATTGGCAGGGAATGTGGTGTTGGCTTTTTTTTTTTTTTTTTTTTCTTTCTTTCTTTCTGTTTTTCATAGGTCGGAGAGAAATTGAGGGGAATGAGGGAGAGAGGGAGAGAGATAGAGAGATAGATAAGACACCTGCTGACCTGATTCAGCATGATTCACCAGTCTGCGGGTGGGGAGCAGGCACTTGGCCCCAGGTCCTTGCACATGGTGACGTGTGAACTCAGCCTGTGTGCACCACTGCCTGGCCCCACTGGATTTCCTTTAATACCAAACAGCCTTTTGCAACCGACATACAGTATGGATGCATTTTTCTCTTCCATGCCATGGGTCGTGCGGGGGGGGGGGGTAGCATAAAGCTCTAGCCTCTGACGGAGTCCTCTGAATTTCCATTCCTTCTTCTCTCCTGCTTGCTTTCCTTTCTGTGGTGGCGCTGACACTGTTAGAATGGTGTAGAGAGCTGTGTTGACATCCTTGATTGTCCTCTGACTGTAAGTCCCCGCATCCCCATTCTACTCCCATGCAGCCCTGCCTGCATTGTATGTTCCCTTCATATTTCTTCCACATGTCTTGGTTTCCCTTGCTTTCTGCAAGTTCATTTTAACTTTGATAGAATTCATAGCTGTGATGTTGAATGGTGGCTTAGTTTCTTTTCTCCTCAGTCAAAATCAACCCCCCCCTTACTACCCGAAAAAGAACAGTGAAGTGCCTTCCTGAATATGAGCAGTATTGTGGATTCTACTTTCTTGCACTAAGATTTACTCAACCGTTTCATTTTCCTTTAGTGTCCATTTGCCAATCTTTAGAAAGGGCAACTGTAAACTGTTCTATTTAACAAAAATCACCTGCTAAATCTCTGTGCAGGGGAGATAGCCCAAAGCACACAAGTACGTGTACACATACACACACACACGCACATGCACACACACACACACACGCACATGCGCGCACACACACATGCACGCACATGCACGCACATGCACACACATGCATGCACATACACACATGCACATGCACACACACGCACATGTGCACACACACACATGCACACACACGCACATACACACACACACACACGCACATGCACACACGCACACACACACACACCCCTTCCAGAACTAAGTGCTACTAAATGTGGATCTCAGAGCCTAGTATCTCCCCAAATACTTATTTTTCCTTAAAACTTTACACAATTTTATTCATATAGACTACTGTCAAGTTGATAGATATGTACTGTTTAGTCGTTTGTTTTCCAGAATGTGATGAAATCTAAAAGACTTACATCTTGAAAGTGGTGGTTCTCTTTTTAAAAAATTATTTATGTATTTATTATTGGAGAGAGACTTAGAAAAATTAAGGCGGGATAGAGAGGGAGACAGAAAGACACCTGCAGCCCTGCTTCACCACTTGCGAAGCTTTCCTCCTGGAGGTGAGTGGGGACCAGGGGCTTGAACCTGGGTCCTTGCGCTCTGTAATGTGAGCGCTTAACCTGCACCACTGCCTGGTCCCTAAAAGTGATGGTTCTCTAGGACTAAATTTTCTTGGTGCTGGCCTCTGTTGCCTATGAAAGCTCTCTATACGTAGAAGGCACCTTATTAAAAGCTGGTGAACTTTTCCAAAGCAGAGCCATTGCTTTTAGCTGGAGGTGTTGATTTGTATAAGTCCTAAACCTTCTCCTGGAAGGAAGAAATTCCTGGGGGGGGAAAAAAGTTTACAGTTGCCAGATTCTTTTCCTTTGCTTCTGCATATTGAAAAAAATAAATGAAAAAAACTGGAGGGAATCTGTTATTCCATAAAAAATACTGCTGATCCCCACCTGCAGGGGCGGGGGTGGGGGAAGCTTCCCAAGTGGTGAAGCAGTACTGCAAGTGTCTCTCCCTCTCTTCCTCCCCCTTCCCTCTCAGTTTCCCTCTATCTAATAATAAGTAAATAAAAAAATTTAAGAAAAAAAGAAACAACAAAGAAATACTGCTGATATCCAGTCATGAAGTGCACCCAGGCTCAGTCATTCAGAAACCATATTAAAATGTCCCCGTCCAACCTAAACCTTTGTGTTTTTTTTTTTTTTCCAACAGGAGATGGCAAATATTTTGGCTCAGAAACAACTGCGTTCTATCATTTTAACCGTGAGTACCTCTACGTGCTGTGGCTGTTTTGTTGGGCAGAAATGACTCGTGTTTATTTTATGTCCTCTGGCTTTAAATCCGTGCTTGTTTTGTGACTTCTGTGGTTCCGCCATAGTAACGAGAAAGGGGCGAGAAATGTGCTTTGGACTTGGAATCAACAAGGTTTTCTCGCAGGAATCCTCTCAGCTGACTGGAGGGAGGACATCCACAACCTCCTCTAAGGAGAAACACAACCAGGGAGGGGACACTGAAAAATCTGTCCGTGGGGTCCATCATAGCCTTTAGCTTTGTGTTTGAGCACGTCGGGAGAGTCCACCAATTTAAACAAACAAAAAAAAAAAAAAAGGGAGAAAGCAGGCAGGGAGGCAGGCAGGCCAGGCAGTGGCGCACCTGGCTAAGTGCACACATTACAGTGGGAAAGAACCCAGGTTCAAGCCCCTGGTCCCCACCAGCCGGGGGAAAGCTTCACGAGTGGTGAAGCAGGGCAGCAGATGTCTCTCTGTCTCTTTCCCTTTCTATCTTCCCCACCCCTCTCAATTTCTCTGTCTCTACCTAATAATAAATGAAAACATATGAAGAAGGAAAGAAAGGAATACAATCTTTTTAAAAAATATTTATTTCCTTTTGTTGCCCTTGTTGTTTTATTGTTGTAGTTATTATTGATGTCATCGTTGTTGGATAGGACAGAGAGAAATGGAGAGAGGAGGGGAAGACAGAGAGGGGGAGAGAAAGATAGACACCTGCAGACCTGCTTCACCACTTGTCAAGTGGCACCCCTGCAGGTGGGGAGTCGGGGGCTCGAACTGGGATCCTTACGCCGGTCCTTGTGTTTTGCGCCACCTGTGCTTAACCCGCTGCGCTACCGCCCGACTCCCAGGAATGCAGTCTTAACCATGTGAACTTAGACTCTTTTAAAGAAGGAAACTGGCTGAAAACATAGGAGACTGAGATAAAATATGAAAAGTTGGTCATCATCTTCCTTAGCTCTTTTGCAAAAAATACATAAGTAAATAAAAAAGGCTAGAGAGACATGCATGGAATCTGCTTACTAACTGCTAAGGTAACCATAAGCCTCAGTGGAGGGGAAAAAGCCTATGTAGTCTTTTGTGAATGTTTGGAAACAAATCAGATAGTAAGCTTTCCTGAGGCCTTATCTGTTAATTTACTTTTTAACAAGGAGAGAAAGAAATATGTTTGGTTGATTCCCCCTGCTTACCGGAAAAATGATCTCAGCTTTTGGGATTCCCAAGAGTTCCGAAAGTTTACAGTTAAATGCATGTAGAATTCCGGGCCCCTTTCATACCCACACACACGCTTATATTCCAATACAGTGAAGCCATTGAAATAAAAATTTTCGAAGGCAAACACAATAAGCTCTCCAGATCCCAAAGCTAATAGTAATGATTATGATTGTCCGCAAGTTAACATACTGTTACAGATAAGAAGAAACATATGAACATGATTTTTTTTTTTTTTAATAAAAAGAGGTACATTGATACTTCAGGGATGACCTACTTTCCACCTGGAATGGAAATCTGATATGGATGAGGGTAGCGGTTTTAATAGACTCCAGACCCGAGAATAGTTCTGCAGAAATTCTAGGGTTTATATTATTTGCATTTTTATACCAATTCACATCCAAAGGGAGGGTTACAGTATTAAGACACTGCAGTAAAGGGAAGGAGATTGGAAAGATACAGAATAGATGGCTAGAGTAAGGAGCTGCTCTCCTGACACCGCTTTGACCTCCAAGGGAGCAGGACCAATGAGCTGCAAGGCGGTGGCACCCTTGGCTAAGCACACACACAGCAGTGTACAGGGAACCGGGTTCAAGCCCCTGCTCCTCACCTTCAGGGGGGAAAGTTTCATGACTGTTGAAGTAGGCTTCAGGTGTCTCTCTCTGTCTCTTTCTCTCTCTATCTTTCCCTCCCTTCTCAATTTCTCTGTTTGTATCTAATAAATAAATAAAATTAAAAAAACATTAAAATAAATTTCTTTTGCTTTGAAACAGAATAAAAGAAGTAGTCAGAAAAAAGAAATAAAACCAATACGTGTAAAAAAAAAAATCCCAACAAATGGGTGGGTGCAGTGACTGTTGGAACCATCTGTGAAAGACCCTTTTTGCATCAGTGGGGAATTTTTCTTCCTTTTTTTTCTTTTCTTTTTTTTATTTTGTGGGCCTTGTTTGATGACTGCAAGTTTAAGGTTGGTATGTTTAAGGATGGTATATTTTTCCTGGGGCTTGGAATGCAGATACTTTTGAATAGCTAATAAGATAGGCCCATATGCTTTATTTGTTTATTTTTTCAATACTTTTATTTATTTCCTTTTTTTTTGCCCTTGTTGTTTTTATTGTTGTTGTTGTTGTTGATGTCCTCATTGTTGGATAGGACAGAGAGAAATGGAAAGAGGAGGGGAAGACAGAGGCGGGGAGGAGAAAGACAGACACCTGCAGACCTGCTTCACCACCTGTGAAGTGACACCCCTGCAGGCAGGGAGCTGGGGGCTCGAACTGGGATCCTTATGCCGGTCCTTGCACTTTCAGCCATGTGCGCTTAACCCACTAACGCCCGACTCCTGGCCCATATGCTTTAGTATCCATAGACTGGGATAATAAATTTGTACAATGAATTAACATTCTCTTTGACATGTTTAAGGATTTGGGGTTTAATTCCTTTCCATTACCTAGCTCCCCTCAATACCACTTATAATTTAGCTTCAACAACTTTCTTCAGCTTTTTTTTAAAATTTTTTTTATTTAAGAAAGGATTAATTAACAAAACCATAGGGTAGGAGGGGTACAACTCCACACAATTCCCACCGCCCAATCTCCATATCCCACCCCCTCCCCAGTAGCTTTCCCAGCTTTTCTTTCTTTTTTTTTAAAGGAAATCTCTTATATTATTTTATTTATCTCTTTATTGGATAATGACAGCCAGAAATTTAGGGGGAGTGGGGAGGTAGAGAGAGAGAGAGAGAGACAGAGGGAGAAAGAGAAACAGAGACACCTGCAGCCCTGCTTCACCACTTGAAGAAAGCTTTCCACCTGCAGATGGGAGCTGGGGGCTCTGACTCAGGCCCTTGTCCATTGATTTCAGCACGCACGCTCAACCACGTGTGCCAACAGCCGGCCCCTAAATCTTTCTCCTCCCTCTTTTTTTAAAAATGCAAAACCAGAATAAACCCATAAGACGTGTGATCTCTTTCTGAGCCACTGTCCCAGCCCACTCTTAAATTTTTATATAATTTTTTTTTATTTATAAAAAGGAAACATTGACAAAACAATAGGATAAGAGGGGTACAACTTTGCACAATTCCCACCCGAACTCCGTATCCCATCCCCTCCCCTGATAACTTTCCTATTCTTTATCCCTCTGGGAGTATGGATCCAAGGTCATTGTGGGATACAGAAGGTGGAAGGTCTGGCTTCTGTAATTGCTTCCCCGCTATACATGGGCATTGACAGGTGAATCCAGACTATGCTCCACTTGAGGAAGATCTACTTGAGGGTCGATCTGGGGCAGTTGGAATGATCCTACTCATTACCACAGAATGTGAGCTCAGATCTTCTTTTTTGTTTGTTTTCTTCTTCAGGCGAGAGACAAGGATCCCTACTATAGCATAAGCTTGAAGCCCACCCCCACCCCCAGCTTTCTCACTCTCACGTGGCCACTGAGAACCCGACTCAGGGCCTCATGCATAAGACACATGCTGACACGCGACAGAACTCTGGGTCCCTTTCCCCCAAGTTCTCCATGGCTGTGCTCCATGTGTATCCGTGTTGTGCTCACTGTCAGAGTGTAGCGTCCAGGAGCAGGCCAGCTTGAAACCTAGAGAAAAGTCCACGTAGAGATCACGAAAAAAAAAAACCCCAAAACAGAGAGTCTAGCATATTCAAAATAACTGATCTGAATGGTTATTTTCACCATATTAACCAGGCATTTGACATTTTTTAATGCACCACCAAAGTGTCTGCCGAAGAGGGTGTGTGTCACATATTGAGTCGAATCCCGTTTCAGACCCAGCCGTGGTTGTGCAGAGACCCACACGGTCTTCTGCTGCTACTCTTTTTACATACCTTCTTCTCTGATTTTGTTTTTCCTCTGTTTTCTAACCCCAAAGCGAGCTGTAGGACCCCTCCTCGGTGTCACACTTAGGACCCCTTATTCACCCTCCTGCTGATGGCCCAGTGTGCTACCCTGTCCGGCGAATCCTAGGTCACAGGCCGCCTCCAAGTCGCCATCTTGCAGACGGTCTCTCAGGCTGATTTTGTTTTCTATGAAGGACGGTCACTTGGCTTCCCATTGAATTGCTAGCAGGAGAGGACAGGAATGCAGGCACGTTCCCTTACTGCATCGTAGTGATGGTGGTAGCACCATCTCTGTGTGGTTTGCATAGTGAATAGTCTCCATCCAGTTACTAACCCAGCCTGGTCCCACTTAGCTTTTGCGATCAGATGGGATTGACGTGCACAGATGCTAGAGCCTCAGACACAGAGTGGATTATCTACACACCTGATAAGAACTTTGCCTGTGTGTGTTGCTTCTCGAATTTTCTCTGTGTTTATGTAAGTGGACTGTCTTGTCAAAGAAAGGCCTAAAGTAAGATCATGGCCAAATTGCATCCCACCAAAATGCACAGTGATTTTTCTGTTGCATGCAAGAGTGCTTCTGTTGTAACCATCTAGATTTTCTTTTACTGAAAAATGTGTCCTTTACTTTTATTTTTTTATTTTTGACTCAGGGCCTTGTTTCTCTGGGTGACTTTTTTTTTTCTTTTTCTTTCTTTCTTTTTTTTTTTTTTTTTTTTTTGCCTCCAGGGTTATCGCTGGGGCTCAGTGCCTGCACTACAAATCCACTGCTCCTGGAGGCCATGTTTCCCATTTTGTTGCCCTTGTTGGTGTCGTTATTATTGCTGTCATTGCTGCTATTGTTTTTGGGTATGACAGAGAGAAATTGGGAGGGGGCTGGAAACAGAGAGGGGGAGCCGAAGACAGACACCTGCAGACCTGCTTCGCCACCCATGAAGTGATCCCCCATGCAGGTGGGGAGCCGGGGGCTCGAACTGGGATCCTTATGCCTTGCATTTTGCACCACGTGCGCTTCACCAGCTGTGCTACTGCCTGACTCCCTCTAGGTGACTTTTTCTTTCAGATAGAAAGACAGACAGTGAAAGGGATAGTCACCATAGCATTGGAGATACTTATGGCAACAAAGCCGCTCACAGATGGTCCTGGGACTTGACCCTGGGTTGAACACATGACATAACACTTCCTCTACCCGCTACCCAACTTTCTGGTCTGATAATTCAGTTTTCTTCAATGGGATATTCTCTTTCTAGCATATGCTTCTCTTGACTTACAAGGCTGCGATCAGCATGCCTTCTCAGCGCCTTCCACTGTCGCACTCCTCCCTTCAACACAGCGAGTCTTCTCCTGGATTCTACTCTAAAATCTCAGCACCATATAGGGTCACGGAGTTGAAAGCAAACTCCACAGACACCACGCCCTCACTTTTCTTCTGAACCGGGAAATTCTGTGTTTGTCCTTGAGATAAGGATGAGGGATGGGGGATAACTTGTACTCTCTGTTCTTTCTTCTTTTCTTTTTTCCTCTGTGAATCCTCTCCCCAGCACGTGATCCGAGCTCAGCGGGCCATCAACAATGAAATGGCACACCAGCTCTACGTGCTTCAAGTGCTTACCTTCAACCTCCTGGAAGACAGGATGATGACGAAGATGGACCCCCAGGACCAGGTCAGTGCTCCCTTGACAGCAGAACTAGCGTTGCTGGGAGAGGTATGCGAAGGAATGAATGACACTAGAAGTAGTCGTGGGCACAGTGATACATGTACACACATACCAAAGTATGACATTGCAATCCTGACATTCACATAGTATGATAATAGTAAATCAAATTTTATTGAAAAGAGGAAAAGTGTATTTTCTGGGTTTGCTTTAAAAACCAGAAGTTTTAGGGGGTCCGGTGGTAATGCATCGGGTTAAGCACAGGTGGCGCAAAGCGCAAGGACTGGCGTGAGGATCCTGGTTTGAGCCCCCGGCTCCCCACCTGCAGGGGAGTCACTTCACAGGCGGTGAAACAGGTCTGCAGGTGTCTATCTTCCCCTCCTCTCTCCATTGCTCTCTGTCCTATCCAACAATGAACGACATCAACAATTACAATAATAACCATAACAAGGCTACAACAACAAGGGCAACAAAAGGAGGGGGGAATGGCCTCCAGGAGCAGTGGGTTCATGGTGCAGACACTGAGCCCCAGCAATAACCCTGAAGGCAAAAAAAAAAAAAAAAAAAAAAAAACAGAAGTTTTTTAGATGATAATATTATTATTTTACAACTCTCTCAGAACATGGAGACAAGAATTTAATATTTAGGTGCATACAGGATCAGAGAATATAATAGATTATTGTTACCATTATTTTTGCTTCCAGGGTTATCCCTGGTGCCTGCACTATAAATCCACAGTTCCTGATAGACATTTCCCCCATTTTATTGGCTAGGACAGAGAGAAATTGGGAGAAAGGGGAGATAGAGAGGGAGAAAGAAAGACACCTGCAGACCTGTGAAGACCTGCAGACTTGTGAAGTGTCCCCACTGCTGGTGGGGAGCCGGGGGCTCAAACTGGGATCCTTGTGTTTCATGCTGTGTGTGCTTACCCAGGTGCACCACTGCCTGGCCCCCGATGAATGTTTTCATTACACATTAAGTATATGTGTGCCCCTTTCTATTGGTTAAGAAAGCTTCATGCCACAGAGCCATAGATCTTGGCTCTAAGAGCTGCAGTAGTTACAGCTTTGTAGTCAAATGCCCAGACACCTAGCGCCACCTGGCAGCTCAGTGTGCTATCAGGCCTGCAGGTTGAGATAGGCGGAACAAACTTTCAGCGATCAGTCTCGGGGGGTGGGATCCCAAGTTAAACCTGACTTCTGAAACTGCATTTTTATCGCTGTGTTGTTTGCTATGATTTTCTCTAGTCCATGGGAGTTGTACAGGGTAGGCTGTAGGTTGCGTCTCCATCCAAAAGGCTTTGGGGACACTTGACTGAGGAGTACAACTTGTGAGAGGAAACAGCTGGAGGCCTCGCTGTAGCGCATTTTCAGCTCAAACAGGCGCTGCAGCTTGGAAAAGAAAACACTCATTATTGGCACGTGAGGGCCTGATGGGTTACAGATGTGAGCTGCGCATGTGAAGTGTGTAAAGGCCGCAATGCTTCATGCATGGCCTGAGGCCCTGCGGTTGAGAGTGATGGAGAGGCTTGGAGAGACCATCTGACCTGCCTTGCACAGTGGTTAAGGCCAACCGTCACCACCCCAGAGATAGGAGACTATCTCTTTCCCATTTCAAGGGTAGAAAGGCAGTGTATCTTAGTGGAGAGCAACCCTGCTTGGAAACCCTTCCTTTGATTATTCTTCTCGTGTTAACATTTGTGGCATGAGAGTAACCCTTTTACAATATTTTTTTAGATTTATTTTCCCTTTTGTTGCCCTTGTTTTTTATTGTTGTTGTAGTTATTATTCTTGTTGTTGTTGTTATTGTTGTTGTCTTCGTTGTTAGATAGGACAGAGAAAAGTGGAGAGAGGAGGGGAAGACAGAGAGAAGGAGAGAAAGATGAGACAACTACAGACCTGCTTCACCGCCCGTGAAGCGACTGCCCTGCAGGTGGGGAGCCAGGGGCTCGAACCGGGACCCTTACGCCGGTCCTTGCACTTCATGCCACGTGTGTTTAACCGGCTGCGCTACCTCCCGACTCCCCGAGAGTGACCCTTTTAAGAGTATTTTTGGGGGGCCAGGAGGTGGTGCACCTGGTTCAGTGCACATGTTAGAATACCCGAAGACCCAGGTTCAAGCCCCTGGTCCCCACCTGCAGGGAGAAAGCTTTGCGGGTGGTGAAGCAGGGCTGCAGGTGTCTCTCTGTCTCTCTTCCTCTCTGTCTTCCCCTGCCCTCTCGATTATTGACTGTCTCTATCTGATAAATACATAAGGATAATACAATTTGTTTAAAAAGAGTATCTTTTCATGAGGTCACTTGGTATTGGGGTTTAAGGTTCCTTATCACTTGGCATGCTGGGTGCAAGCCTTGTGTGTCTCTCACTTCCTCTGACAACACAGTCCTCCCAGTTCCTTTGACTTGACTTCCATGAGCCACAGACCTTTTTCCAAATTTGGGACTTTGATTTGGAATCAACTAGTCAGTTCTCCACATTCGGAACAACTTGGATTTGAAGGTAACTGTGGCATTCAGGCAGGGCAGAGAGAGTGGTGGCAGGAGGAAGAGACGGAGGAGGCATGCAAACAGGTTCTCACTTAGACTATCCTTTGCCTCTTTTTTCTGTACACTGAAGCATTGATTCATTTCGACTCTGGAGACAAAGAGAGTCTATGCAGTGTCACCATGAAGGCATCTGATTCCTTCCTCCCTTCCTTGTTTTCTTACTCTCAACCCCTTCAGGCTCAGAGGGACATTATATTTGAACTTCGAAGAATTGCTTTTGATGCAGAGTCTGAACCTAATAACAGCAGTGGCAGCATGGAGAAGCGCAAGTCCATGTACACACGGGATTATAAGAAACTTGGCTTCATTGTAAGTAAACTGTCTTCAGTAAGCTCTCCCCTTCCAACATCCGCGGGCCTGACCTCAGCCACAGAACTGTTGTCCTCTCTGAGCGTGGGGTCCCCTTGTGTCTCACAGGATAGTTGCCACATCTCCCAGATGTTTAGCTGGTTTGAACAGCATCACATGGATCTCTCTTCTGGCTGCCGTGCCGTGGAATAAGTTGCACAAGTGTGACTAATACTGAGTCTGTTTATTCAATTCTGATTTAAGTCTAACCGAGTGAAGTTAGTCCGAAATGCCTCTAGACTTCATGCAATCTGCCCCAAAGATGCTTATAGTTCTCTTTGGGTTAAATGGATGATGGCAACTGTGGGTGAATTTTATTATTGGGTTTGTAATTGGATTACTTACATCCATGGATGTCATGTCAACATTGCATTGAATGTTTCCCACAATTAAATCATGAGATTTATACAGTTGATATTTTCCTTAAAATTTTGTCTTGTTTAGTTTTGCCAATAAGATCTTCTTCCTCCCTCCCCTTTCCTTCCTTCCGTGTCTCTCTTATTCCCCCCCTTTTTTTTTCTGTGTGTGTATTTGGCAAACTAGAACTTAGCTGGTATTAAACAGAACCTATAGTTTTGTTCCTGCTTGCCTTCCATTCTAGCTGTTACACCATCATGTTTCTCTGTAACTTTGTGCTAATTAATCTCAGAATTCTGCAGGTCTACACTTGTTTTTCATTTTAATATCACCCAGCCAGCCTCTTTTCTTTTTTTTTTTAATTTTTAAAATTTATTCTCCCTGTTTTTGCCCTTGTTGTTTTTTATTGTTGTTGTAGCTATTATCGTTGTTAGATAGGACAGAGAGAAATGGAGAGAGGAGGAGAAGACAGAGACGGGGAGAGAAAGACAGACACCTGCAGACCTGCTTCACTCCCTGTTAAGCGAATCCCCTGCAGGTAGGGAGCCGGGGCTTGAACCGGGATCTTTACACCGGTCCTTGCGCTTTGTGCCACATGTGCTTAACCCGCTGCGCTACCACCGGACTCCCCAGCCTCTCTTATTCGTACGTCATATTGAAGCAGCCAAGAATGAGTTGGAGACATGTGCCTTTCAGCACGTCCTCAGCAGGTTCTGCTCTCCAGACCTGATGGAGAGCCTGACAGAGGAGCCTGAGTTGCTGACATCTCACCAGGTTCGGCTTTTCTTTCTCATTAGATGGTGTCACTTGGATTTCTGGTTCTTTCTTGTTGCGGTTATTGTTGTTGTTGATGATGCCTTGTTGGATAGGACAGAGAGAAATGGAGAGAGGAGGGGAAGACAGAGGGGGAGAGAAAGATAAGACACCTGCAGACCTGCTTCACTGCTTGTGAGCGACTCCCCTGCAGATGGGAAGCCGGGGGCTCGAACTGGGATCCTTGCACTGGTCCGTGTGCTTCATACTATGTGCCTGCCCGTAACCTGCTGTGCCACCACCTGGCTTCTGATTTTTCCTTCTTTCTATATCTCCCTCTCTCTGAAGTAGAATAATGCTTCTTAGAGAAGAAAAGTTAAAAAAAAATCACCCCAGGAATGGTAAAATTATGCATACAAGAGGCCTAGGTGCCATCCTCCCATGCGCCCCTACCCCCAAAAAAGCAATAACTGAAAGTAATTGCCCTTTACCTTTGTCTTTCCGTGTGTGTGTGTGTGTGTGTGTGTGTGTGTGTGTGTGTGTGTGTGTGTGTGTGAGAGAGAGAGAGAGAGAGAGAGAGAGAGAGAGAGAGAGAGAGAGAGTCTGTGTCTGTCTTCAATTTTAATCCTTCATCTGAGACCACTAGCAGGCTGTTTTAGCAGAGATGACGAATTGGAAGGGCCATTTAGTAATTATTTCTGATGCTGGAAGCGGCTCCAGTGAGCCAATGAGCTTGCATCAGAGAGCTGAAAATTTAGAAGGACCAGCTAGTAACCATTTCTACTGGGAGAAATGGTCTTTTAACAAGCGGAGATGCTCATTTTTTAAAAAATACAGTCAGCAAGGCCTAAACAAGCCTCAGTAAACAGATCCAGGGCGCCACCTAGTGGTCCTCCCTGCACATCACACCATATCGCAACCACAAGCTGTCCTGAGGCTGATTGCTGCTGGAGGAATTTCTCAAATGGGAATGATCTGGCCTGTGAACTGCTACCTGCACTCCTTCCAGTTAACTCCTGCAGAAGCAGTATTCAGAGCTGAGTGATCATTTAACTCTCTTTGAAAAGCAGGCTGACTTATAAGTTAAGATTTTAGTTTCTTACGCTACCCCTCCCTGCTAGATAGGTGCCAGGATCTGTCCAGTGAATCGAATGGAGTTCCGTGGATCTTTGCTGTCATGAGTGATGGGCCAGTGGGCCAGATAATTTTATCTGTGTGAGACATTGCATTGGTCTCCGGAACCGGGGCCCTGGGCGGGTCCTCTTCTGTTTCAAGGTTATGGGAGGGCTCCTCAGAGCCACGCTGAGGACAAACACAGGGTCTGGGGCGGAGGATGTGACCAGCCAATGGTACTTCCTTTTTGTGGAGCTTGGAAAGCATATGCCATGGAAATCAGCAACATTTTAACTTTTTTGCAAGTTAGAAGGGGCTGGAGTTCCAACAGACCAGCAAAAACACTTTGGTAACAGATAATACAGCCCAGCACCTTTGAGAAAGCAGATGAACCTCACATTCTTTCTTAGCACAGCTTTCCGGCCGAGCAGATTTTCCTGATCACTGACTCTGAAATCACAGTGGAAAACGGCGGAACACAGGGGTTGGGGGAAACACAGGGGTTGGGGGAGTGCCTGCGTGGGCCAGTGAATCCACGTGCAGAGTGTCCTCTGTTTGCCATGTGCTTAACCCAAGCTCAATCCCAACCCCCACTGCAGTGAAAGAAACTGCTGCTTCTTCTTCTTTTAAAGTTACTACTTAAAAAAAAAAAATTATTTATTTATTGGCTAGAGACAGCTAGGAATTGACAGGGAAGGGGATGATAGGGAGAGAGATGGAGAGACACCACGGCCCTCCTTCACCACTTGCAAAGCTTTCCCCCTGCAGGTGGGGACCAGGGGCTTGAACTGGGTCCTTGTGCATTGTAACATGTGTACTCAACCAGCTGTCTGTCTATCTATCTATATCTGAAAATATCAACCCAAAGTGAAGAAACCCCAGTGATTATGACAGAGAGAGAGAGGGAAATAGAGGGGGAGAGATGTCTCTAGTTCTGACTTACATTTTCTAATCACTTTTGAACCAAGGCAGACGTTAAAATTGGACAGTAGGGATTCCATTCTATGTCCAGTTATCCCCCCCACCACCACTTAGAGACCAAAGTAACTCACTTAGATTAAAAAAAAAAAAAAAAACTGTCTCTGAAATAAAATAACAAAATTTTAATAGGAAAAGTCTTCATTATGCACTGTGCCCCTTAACATTTTCAGGCTATCTGAAAAGAAAGACAGGATTAGAATATGGAGGCCAAGATCATGGGGAGCCATTTCGGAATTGAGGTTAGTCTTGGAAATGCAGATGACGCTGTTGTTTATATAAGATAAATGTCCACAGGTGACACTTTAACTTGGAAAGCTAGTTTCTATTTGAACTCGCAAAATAATAATAAAAGTTTTTTTAAAAAGATAATAATAGTCATTTTTAAAAAGTGTTAGCCAGCCCCTCTCTCTCTAAGACTTTGTGTGAACAATTGCGTTTATCCTTGGGTGAGGCGTATAGAGCTTCAGTGGTGGGTATGGTGTGGAGCTGTTTCCCTTAGTCTTATTCTCTTGTAAAACTCTACTAAATTACTCAGCAAAAGCAAAAGAAAAGAGGACGAGAGAAAGAATCCACTTGGGCAGTGCACTGTTTTACCATCCCTGCAACCCAGGTTCAAGCCTAGCCCCAGCCACATTGGAGGAAGCTTTGGTGCCATGGTGTCTCTCTCCATCTCCTCTCCCCTCTGCCCTCTCCCCTCTGCCCTCTCCCCTCTCCCCTCTGCCCTCTCCCCTCTCCCCTCTGCCCTCTCCCATCTGCCCTCTCCCCTCTCCCCTCTCCCTCTCCCCTCTCCCTCTCCCTCTCCCTCTCCCTCTCCCTCTCCTCTCCTCCCCCTCCCCTCTCCCATCTCCCCTCTCCCTCTCCCCTCTCCCTCTCCCTCTCCTCTCCCTCTCCCTCTCCCTCTCCCCTCTCCCTCTCCCCTCTCCCCCTCTCCCTCTCCCCTCTCCCTCTCCCTCTCCCTCTCCTCTCTCCCCTCTCCCCCTCCCCTCTCCCCTCTCCCCTCTCCCTCTCCCTCTCCCCCTCCCCTTTCCCCTCTCCCTCTCCCTCTCCCCTCTCCCTCTCCCTCTCCCTCTCCCCTCTCCCTCTCCCCCTCTCCCCTCTCCCCTCTCCCCTCTCCCTCTCCCCTCTCCTTCTCCCCTCTCCCTATCCCTCCCCTTTCCCCTCTCCTCTCCCCTCTCCCTCTCCCTCTCCCCCTCCCCTTTCCCCTCTCCCTCTCCCCTCTCCCTCTCCCCTCTCCCCTCTCCCCTCTCCCTCTCCCTCTCCCTCTCCCTCTCCCTCTCCCCTCTCCCTCTCCCTCTCCCTCTCCCCTCTCCCTCTCCCCTCTCCCTCTCCCCCTCCCCTTTCCCCTCTCCCTCTCCCCTCTCCCTCTCCCCTCTCCCCTCTCCCCTCTCCCTCTCCCTCTCCCCTCTCCCTCTCCCTCTCCCTCTCCCCTCTCCCTCTCCCCTCTCCCTCTCCCCTCTCCCCTCTCCCTCTCCCCTCTCCCTCTCCCTCTCCCTCTCCCCTCTCCCTCTCCCCTCTCCCTCTCCCTCTCCTCT